>NW_026904281.1:0-47770 GCF_024500275.1 Phycodurus eques | reverse complement strand
TTGAGGACTTGCACGCTGCCAGAACTAAGACAAGGGCGTGCAAAATCCTCTCGGACCGTCTGCACCCCGGTCACCAGCTCTTCCAGCTCCTTCCCTCAGGTAGGCGCTACCGATCAACGCTAACTAGAACTAGTAGACATTCCAACAGCTTCTTCCCTCTTGCGATCAACTTCTTAAACACCTAACCTATAATTCCATTACAACAAGCTGGCAATTTTTTGACTTGAGTTCGTTGTCACATTTCTGTGGGGCCAATTATTTATTACTTGTGCACTCACTGTAGTTGTCTCGCCATGCTGCACTATTTGCATATACTGGCCACTCATGCCAGAGTAGCATCTGCTCCATTTGCACACTGATTGAGGAGTATCTGTAACATTTGCACAACCGACATTGTCCCAGATGATCGCACTACTTGTCACTTTAAACCGCATACACTCCTTGAAGTCTCAGCGCCCTTTGCACAATGGTCATTGCACCGGACTATTGCAATATTAGTCGTTCGAACTGCTCTAAGTGCTAGAGGACTCTGCATCTTTTTGCACAATTGTTTTTTGTCAATGTCTTTATGTCCCCAAAGTGTTCTGTAAATTGACTGTTTGTTGTACTAGAGCGGCTCCAACTACCGGAGACAAATTCCTTGTGTGTTTTGGACATACTTGGCAAATAAAGATGATTCTGATTCTGATTCTGATTCTGATTCTGATTCTGATGATAATGATCATGATGATTATGCCAATACCCATAAAATATGTGTGGTCTTTTACTGAATTTATAGAAAAGACACAAAGTTACATGAATTGTGAAACCAATGCTAATGTGAAAGACTAAACTGCAAACTATACTACAAATATGGAATGCAGAGATTGAACTCCAGACATGCTAATATACACACAGGGCAGATTCAGTCATTTTTCACATTGTTGAGTTTGACAGGAACCTTATTTTTGTTTCACAGGATGGATTCAAATTTTCGAAAATTCCTTCAAGAGCAAAGAAGGTTAGATGATAATGTCATTGCCACCTTTATTGAAGAGAAGGTATGTACCCCCTTGTAAACATTTGTCGTTTCATCGAGATGTATCTTCAAGGCAATGTTTTTGCTTCATATACGTGTAGTGTGATATGGTTGATTTTTGGGGGGAGTTTGTAAATGTGCAATATCAGTCTCAGTAATCAGGGTTTATGTGGCGAAGTGAGTTTGCACACAAATTATTTTTGGCAGGTGGTGAGTCTAGTACACAGTGTAAATCAAGAAGTACATAAACTATTTTACATTAAATAAATAGCCTAACTCTAGTAATTGAGTGCATGCACCAATGAACTCGTTTGTGAATATCAATGTAAGTGTGTGGCAAGGCAATTATACATTAGGTATGGGTTATATACAGTCCTATAAGGCAATGCAATCTTGCAATGTGAACAGTGGGAAATATTCGATCAGCTGTTTCGTACAGTTGCTGCTGGCAGCTCGATCAGAAAAAAGAGCTCTGTTATTGTCAATCATTTATCTACCTGGCTGTAACAAACATGTTTTACTCTCTCGGCTTTTAACTCATTATGTTTCAAAATTATTGATGATCATGCTATGTAGGTATTGCTACAGCTTCTTGTTGAATTACAAATGTTCTTCTTTTTTCCTCAGATTGGTTGCTACGCTGTCCATGCAATGACAGATCAGCAGCTGACAGAATATGTTCCCAAAATTGGAGACCGAATTGCAATACGTCAGTATTGCAGAAGAGAAGTGGCTGTGTTTGAAGGAACCAACACAACCATATCCAAAGCAACTGAATCTTTGATTTCAAAAATTAAACAAAAGCGGGGATCCAACAATGGCCTTACAGATGAGCGTGTGAAAAAACTTTCTGGCAATTCTAATGCCTCAAAAGAACAACGCAATTATCAAATGGGCCTATTTGAAGAGAATCAGGGCAGATTTGTGCAGGTGAGACAGAGAAGAGGGGGAGGCACAAGACATTTAAAGGCCCCAAAGAATACAACGTCACAATTAATACAAATAGGCAAAACACTATTTTTTCAGGATGGAAAAAAAAATAACAAACCCGGTCACTGAGGACCCCCCCCCCCCACACACACACACACACACACTTGTTTGGATAGGTGGTTAAAGCTCAACATAACACTGACATTTTTTCTCTCAGAACTGTCAATATCAATCGATTCTTTTAGCCTATGTAAATAAATATGCTAAATGATACTCCAATTAATTATTCATTTGATCACATTTCCATTCTACAGTGTAATTGGAAATCTAAACAGAATTCTATTCCCCCCTACAGAACTGGTGTGATATTTGACAAGTACTGGTATTCATTATGGATCAACAAGAGCTCATAGAGCTTTACTTTCATTTGGGACTTAACTACAAACACATTCTGCACGTGCTGAGCTCCAAACACAGGATTGATCTTAGTTTGAGGACCCTCAAACGAATTCTGAAGAAGCATGGATTGTTCCGCCGAATCTATTATGGCCACCCAGAGACAGTTGTGGACTTTATCAGGGAGGAGCTACAAGGCTCAGGGGCTTTGCATGGCTACAGGTGGATGCACACAAAATGCAAAGACAGGGGGCTGCACTTACGTAAGTAAGATGTACGCCTGCTCCTTTCCACGATTGACCCAGAGGGCACCGAATTTAGAAGGAGAAGACGACTGCACAGACGAGCATACTTTGCCAAGGGTCCAAATTTTGTCTGGCATGTTGATTCGTATGACAAATTAAAACCATTTGGCATTTGTATCAGTGGAGCCATTGATGGTTTTTCAAGGCGAATTCTGTGGCTGAATGCATACCATACAAGCAGTGATCCAAAAGTCATCAGTGGCTACTTTATTGAAACCATTAAGGAATTAGGTGGATGTGCGCGCATCGTGAGATCTGACATGGGGACAGAAAATAGTTCCATCCGAGATATGCAGCGTTTCCTTCGTGGGACCCACAATGATGTTCATGCTGGTGACAAGAGCTTTGTTGTTGGGAGAAGCACATCTCATCAGAGAATCGAGAGTTGGTGGGGCTTTCTCCGTCGAGAGTGTGTGGAATTCTGGCTGGACCTCTTCCACAGACTGAAGGATGAAGGACATTTTGATGCCGACCTACTGGACAAGAATCTCATGTTGTTTTGCTTCCTTGGTTTAATACAGGCAAGTAGCAACATTTCATAGGCATTTTGCATGTGTTTACTTCGTGTTGGCCATCCTCTGTGCCATATCATGGCAAAGTTACAAATGTGCTCTTTTATATTTTTCTTCCCATGAATGGGACTTTGAATTGAAAAAGTTCAATGGCATTGCCCATTTGCAAACATATTAAACCTTTGCCCCTCAAAATAACATTCAACATTGGTAAGGAGCAATTTCTAGAAGTTTTCTGCGCCATTAGAAACAAATTGTATTTACGGTGCAGTCTCACTGGATTTTATTCTTTTGGCATAGTAGGCCTTGACAGGCATGTGCACAAACATTTTTGAGGACAGCTGGTACAAAAAAACGTAATTGTTGAAATTTTTGCTGTTTTATTAAAAAAGAAAAACTGAAATATCACACAGCCATAAGTATTCATACCCTTTGCTGTGACACTCATATATTGAACTTGGGTGCTGTCCATTTCTACTGATCATCCTTAAAATGGTTCTACACCTTCATTGGAGTCCAGCTATGTTTGATTATACTATTGTTATTTTATAATACTATAATATTATATTATTTATTTGTTATTGATTATGTATTATTATATTATAGTTTGTATTATCTTTATTATTTATTTATTATTACAATGACCCGAAGCACACAGCTAAAATACCGAAGGAGTGGCTTCAGATCAACTCCGTGACTATTTTTGAATGGTCCAGCCAGAGCCCTGACTTAAACCCAATTGAGCATCTCTGGAAAGACCTGAAAATGGCTGCCCACCAACGTTCACATCCGACCTGACAGAACTGGGGAGGATCTGCAAGGAGGAATGGCAGAGGATCCCTAAATCAAGGAGTGAAAAACTTGTCGCATCATTCCCAAAAAGACTCATGGCTAAATTAGCTCAAAAGGGTGCTTCTACTAAATACTGAGCAAAGGGTCTGAATACTTATGGCTCTGTGATATTTTAGATTTTCTTTTTTAATAAATCTGCAAAAATCTCAACAATTACGTTTTTTTTCTGTGTACATTAATGAGGAAAAAAATGAAAAGTTATTTTAACAAATGGCTGTAATATAACAAAGAGTGAAAAATTTAAGGGGGTCTGAAAACTTTCCGTACTCATTGTATGTAGGCAGCGCGGTGGACGACTGGTTAGCATATCTGCCTCACAGTTCTGAGGACTGGGATTCATGTCCCGGCCTCGCCTGTTTGCAGTTTGCATGTTCTCCCCGTGCCTGTGTGGGTTTTCTCCGGGAACTCCGGTTTCCTCCCACATCCCAAAAACATGCATGCTCGGGTGATTGAAGACTCTAAATTGCCCATAGGTGTGAATGGTTGTTTGTTTCTATGTGCCCTGTGATTGGCTGGTGACCAGTTCAGGGTGCACCCTGCCTCTCGCCCGAAGATAGCTGGGATAGGCTCCAGCACGCCCGCGACCCACGTGAGGAGAAGCGGTACAGAAAATGGGTGCATGGGTATGTATGTATTTAATTTACAGGTCATTTTTATTTCTGTTAATACAGTAAAGACAGTCGATAATACAACTATTAAAAAAGAGGTAAGGAGAGGTTACAAAGGATATAAAAAGTCAACACAAATGGCAGATTTTTGAAGAAGAGAGGGGCTGGGGCAAAGTGGGAGCATATGTGGAATTCTCCCAAGGACTCAAATAAATGCCCATCAGATTTCAAATCACTTGATAAAATTGTGGACAGAGAGGGTTATTTATTTATTTATTTGATGGGGGGGGGGAATGGGCTACAGCAAACAAAGGGCACTTTTTTTGCCCAGGGCAAAAGGGCAGGTGCTTGAGCACCAACTAGTGGGTATGTGTACACGCGCCTGTTCCCTGGTGAAAACTTGAAAAGGATGGAGTTGTCAGTGGTGAACTGTTAAGATGCCAGACATTACTCTACTGGTCTGGATCTGATGGCTATGCAAGTCTCTGCTGACTGGAAAGCTACTTTTTAAAATAGGTTGTTATTACAAAGAGGATTATGTCTAGCCACAAATATGGTCGTGCTCTAACAGTCAATTGTTCGAACAGTCATTGTTTCAACTATGATTACGGTATACTAATAAAAATGTACAAGTTTACCTCAATATGGACACAGAAGCTGGTTTGACCTCAGTGAAGTTTTTAGGAAAGATGTTGAAACTGCTGTGAGTTTTTTTTCCTTCACTCTCACTTTGCCACAAGAGTACAGAAGGCATCCATCCACATTAGTAGAGGTGCAATTGTATACTTAAATGAGATGCTACTTCAATAAAAGGTGTCAATTTTAAGTTTTTATGATATATTGTTCCGTTAACCAATTTGTTATGACAATTCTTTTTGTAACCCCTGTAGGATGAGTTGGATTCCACCAAGGAAATGTGGAACAGCCATCTGATTCGTCCATCCAAGAACGAGCGGGTGCCTCATGGTCGGCCTCATGCAATGTTCATGGTACCTGAGCTGTATGGCACCCAGGACCTTTTGTGCCAAGTTGGTGAGGAGGACTTTATGAGGTGTGAAGGTGACTGCATCCACCGCAATGATGTTGCTTGTGATGCTGATGTGTTCACTCTCTGTACACATATAATGGCACAGAACAACCTTCAAGTCCCAGTCGATGGATATATGGCCATGGACAACTACCTTTACTTGAGAGAGGAGCTCATTTCACTTTTAGGCCTTAGTGGATAAAGGTGTAAAGGGTTTTAAAGTCCTATACAATTTCTAACATGTCATATCATCCAACCAATGTATGTACCTCTTAACTCCAAATGACATGCATGCATCCTCTCTTCTGGATGATACAACACCTGATTTGCCTCTGTAATCCAGCAACCGGAATGTAAAACCCCTGCCATATTTTGAATCCACCTGATCATTTAAAAAAGCAGGTGGACATCCCAGATCCAGAAAGGAAAAATATAATAGTGCAACAAACAGTATTACCCTGAAACCTGCTTTATGAAAATATGCATAGTACATTGCATAAAAACTTGCAGTAAGAGCAGCAGAACGGTTTTATAAAAGGAGGGGGAAAAGTACTTAAAACTTGCATGACAATACCTGTTAAAGTTGTGTGTAACCACACCAAAAGTGCTTCTTTTGTCAAAAACAATGTGCAAATGTAATGTAAACAATGTCAACTCAGTGTAAACAAGTAGACACTCTGGGTGGTATGAATAGAGGTGTTTGACCCAACTTTCAGCGCAAGTGTATATAACAATGAACCACATAAAAGTGCATAATCAGCCAAAAATAATCATCTGATCATCCCACAGTACATTATAAAAGACCCAAAAACACATTCTGGACAAGGTAGCTACCAAACTGTCCATCAAATGCAACAGTATCTGGGTTTATCAAAGGTTTTTAACTATTTAAATTAAAATACAGCTAAAAGAACAGCTGTCTTAACATGCTATCCTTCAGGTAGATAGGTGTTGGATTTATCTCACCAAACATTATAATGAATAAACACAAAAGGAATGAAGACGTTGGTCATTTTACTCATGAGGAGGGCGCATGGGAGATTGTTCAGGTTACAGCCTCTCAACACGCTCTAAACAATCTCCCCCGTCGCTCCTACATTTATTTGAAAATAGGAGGGTTCTACAAGACATAATGTTCTAAGCATTAAGCCACAACACACTAAGGGTAGGGTTTCAAGGTGAAAACATGGCACCTGCCACGTCCCGGCCACGTCCTTCTCTCAGATGATTCCTGCTGAGTCATCTTCTTGAAGGCGAGACATCTTTCTTTCTAAACATTGTCCATAATACTAATGCAAGCTAAGCAAATAAATGATAACTTCTACAATATATCTAACAATAGGGGAACAAAGATGTTGTGTTACAATGAAAACTAAATTATGTCCATCACCCACATGTTTGCATTAAGTATACTATCAAACTCCTCTGCCAACTCAGGGTAGGACCCATAGTTTTTGGGCAACTCCAGAACACAGCCACACGTATGTGACATTGGTCTCCTTGTAAATGGGTTCTCTGGCTCGAAGAATCGCACATAGATCTTCTGAGCAACTAAAAGATCTGCACCTTTGGACAAAAAAAAAAGATATTAGTTCCACACCACATACACCAACCACTCCACACTCGAGAACCCATGTGGCTGTCACTTTCAATTCATGCTCTCTCGTTGTTGGTTTTGCTAGTTCTGTATCCATCAATTGACTATATGTGCATAGACCCACACTAAAACAAAGTTTTTAAAGGGCCTATATCATGCCATTTTAAGACTTCCAAAGTCAACTATTGGCACATATAAACTAATATATTACTTTTGCCACTATAGAGGCAAATTAAATATTAAATATTAATTAATATTAAATATCAGTTTTCCTGATCAGTTGACACAGTATCCTCACTGGCCAGTAGATGTCGTGTGTCCATCACACCAAGAGTACATCTTGAGGAATCAGGCATTTTCAGAAAAAAGTTGACACTTTGTTAGATTTATCTTACCCAACATTACAATGAATAGACACAAAAGGAATGAAGACGCTGGTCTCTTTTTCTCATGAGGAGGGCGCATGGGAGATTGTTCAGGTTACAGCCTCTCAACAGGCTCTAAACAATCTCTCCCGTCGCTTCTGCATTTATTTGAAAATAGGGAGGTTTCTAAGTTTACAAGACACAAGACATTAAGGGGAGGGTTTCAAGGTGAAAACATGGCACCAACACCTGCCACGTCCCGGCCACGTCCTTCTCTCTGATGTCATCTTCTTGAAGGCGAGACATCTTTCTTTCTAAAAATTGTCCATAATACTCATGCAAGCTAAGCAAATAAATGATCCATCCATCCATTTTCTACCGCTTATCCGCCGGGTCGAGTCGCGGGGGCAGTAACTTTAGCAGGGACGCCCAGACTTCCCTCTCCCCAGCCACTTCATCCAGCTCTTCCGGAGGGATCCCGAGGCGTTTCCAGGCCAGCCGAAGGACGTAGTCTCTCCAGCGTGTCCTGGGTCGTCCCCGGGGTCTCCTCCCGGTGGGACGTGCCCGGAACACCTCACCAGGGAGGCGTCCGGGAGGCATCCGAATCAGATGCCCCAATATCATAGGGTCTGAGGTGACGAACCCATGGCGACCATTGAGTCCAAAAGGTCTCTGCTTCCGTCCAGCCGGGTGAGTCAGTGTCCATTTTCGCCCAGTAGATGTCGGCGGTGGCACACGTCATGCTTGGTAGTTGTCGCTCTGAGTCCTGCATGTAGATGTTTGATGTGTCGTCACCGGAGCAACAGTAGGTGTGTCCATCAGGAAACTGTAATATCAGTCCATCCGGGCTGCACAGTATTGTTGGAGCTGTTTTGATGAGAAGATCCCTTCCCAACAGGTTGACAGGGCAATTGGGCGCATACACAAACGAGTGTAAAAGAGTTTCTGTAAAACACTGAGTAGGTACGGGTGTACTCATGTGCAGGATGGTTTCTTCACCCCGGAATCCAACAAGTGAAATGCCTTTTGCAGTAAGGGAACTTTCAGGTGGTAATGTTATAACGGTTGAATGTCTGGCTCCCGTATCGACCATAAAAGGTCAAATAGTTCCTCCTACCGTCAGTCCGATCATTGGTTCCTGCAGACCGTGGCATGTGGATTCGGGGGCCCATCATTGTGGATACTGGCCCCCAGACGGTGGCAGGTGCTGTTGGTTCGGCACTTGAGGGTAAGACTGCTGCTGGTGCGGTGGATATTGTTGAGTCATATCCTGCTGCTGTTGCTATCCGTATCCCCTTCCGCTTTGCTGGCCATAACCACGCCTGTTGAATCCTCTAGGCGGGCCACTTCCTCCTCTGCCTCCGCCCTCCAGGGGACGCGCTCGGCAGTCTCTTGCCCAGTGTCCGTTACGACCACAGTTGAAGCATTGATATCTGCCAGCAAATGGAGCACCTCGACCCATGAATGGCCCTGTTTGATACATCATGCACTCAGAAACAACATTAGGTAGCGAGGCTCCAACGGAAGCCACAGGTGTGATTTTAATATTTTCTTCTTGTTTTTTGAGACTTTGTAGTTGCATTATAGCTAATTGTGATTTGGTGGTTCTGTGTTTCTCATGCTTTGACTCTTTTTCTTTTGCATGTCTCCTCAGGTGGTGTTTCAGATGTGACAACCAGCGAGCATGATCTGCTCCGGGAAGGTCCGGATTCGCCTCCATGGCTTGCACCACAGACTTAGGAACGCCCTTCAACACTGCTGCTCTAAATACTTGAGAATACAGAGCAGAGTCAGTTGGCAAATGGCCTGTTTTTGAAGAATATTCGACAAGAGCGCGGTCAATATATGCCGCTGCTTCCACATCTGTTCTAGGAGCAAATACTAAGTCGGAAATGACTAGATCAGGAATGGGAAACAACGCGTTTAGTGCAGTGAACAATGTTAAGTAATACTCTCTTGTGAGTGCCTCATTGTCCATTATACTTATCAGACCAGAATTCTTCATCAGTGTCTCCAGTTGGGAGAGAGGACACGCATGTGTCAACAATGCGCGCATGTCTCCTGCTGTTAAAATTTGTCCTGTGACAGCCCTTTGTACCGATCTCAGCCAGTTCTCTCCTCCATTCTGCATTGGCGGAAGTTTCTGCATCAAAACACTTAGATCAGAAGGAGAAAGAGGTTTATAAAACATGGCAGTGGCTCCAGTAGCCGGATCAACCTTGGCCAGCATTGGAGCTTGGACAACAGTTTGAGAGCGTGTCATTGGTCGCAGTGGAGTGGATTCAGCAAAAAGGGGCGCACTTCTATTTTCTTGTGTCTGTTGTAACAGGGAGCCCGGGTGTGCTCCTGACAAAGTCTGCACTTGGCACCTTAAGTCAGCCATCTGATTTTGCAAATGTGCGATGTGATAAGTGTTTGCTACCTGATGGGGGAGTCCCTTCTGAGCTTCTTCTGCTGCTATCTCCTGTTCCCTGTGTCTGAATATTTCATCTCGTTCCGCGTTATCACGTTGTATCTGTTCTGTTATTTCAGCGTTGACAGTTCTCTCAAAACGGGAGGCACGCGCTAAAAGCTGCTCTCTTACCTTTTGTGGCACTTCAGGGTGTCTATTTAAGTCCACCGTAAACGCTCCTATTTGGTTTAACTTTTTATATGGTTCTCCGCGCATGTTTGACACTTTTTCCAGTCTTTCCTCGAACATTTTAACTGAGGCGGTTACGCCTGCGGCCAAATTTTCTGCTGCGTGCTGAATCAGGGGTTGACGTTGTTTCGATCCCACCGAGTCAGTACTGCCATTCCAATCCACATCTAGAGTTCTTCTATTTACAGATAAAATAGGGGCTTGTATGTTTTGCAGCGTCTGTCTCGCATCTGCATATGGTGACTCAGTGAATGGGTTCACTGGCCCTTTTGTATCATTTATTTCCAATTTACCACAATACGGCGGCGGTGCGGACAACGGCTGAGTCACACCCACCCCACTGTATTTTATTTCTTTTCTTGATTGTTTTAATGCACATCCCATTGCCAGCATTCTAGCTTTTGCCATTACTTTTTCTGTCTTTTTGTGATTTTCTCTTACCTTCCTGCCTTTAGTGGACAATTTACTCATCTTCTCTATTTCCTTCTCCAACTGTTTTTTTCTTTTTGAACATACTCTCTCGACTTCCTTCGTCAGTGAAACTAAACAAGCAGCAGTTGATAATGCAGGAAACCAGCCATCCTCACAGCATTCATTCATCCATTTATACAGTTGTTCTTTCTTTCCCTATCTTTCTCAGACAATCCTCCCACACATACATTACATGCAATTTTTACTTGCTCACTTAAGAGTATTTTTTGACCATGGTCTGGAATGACACGCAAGTCGAACCAGTCCGATTCTCGATTGAATTCCCATTCCATTTTTCAGCTGTTTTTTTTTTTTTTAAGTACTTATTTTTTGTGGATCCACAATATACCTTTATTTCTCATACTTCAAAGACACTTGCTTATTAGCCAAACAAAAGCGTCCGAGCCTTAATTTCGCAAAAGTGGTCGAAACTTTTTTCTCTGAAACAAAAGTACTTGATATTTCATCCAAACAAAAGTACTCGAAGCTTAATTTATCAAAACCACTCGATATTTATTCTTCTTATTCTCACCGGTATTTTGTGCAGAACTTCCTATACAAGGGTTTACAGACTTTAGGATTTCACTATAACATGAAACAAGTCAACCTTATATAGCAAATTATGTTATTTAAAGTTCATCCAGTCAAACATTCAATTTAGATTCCAATAGAACATAAATTCTTGCCTTGTATCAGTCGACAGACAGAAGATCAATTGGGAGGATAAATGTCCTCTTACCTTACATTCGTGTGGGCCCGATGTTCTGTCTGTCGCCCAACACCTCAGCCCGAAATCACGTCCGGGGTCACCAATTGTTGAAGGATGATTTTCTCCGCCAGTCCTTCGCGTGTTCTTTGAATTTCGGATGATGAGAATGTTGGGGTCAGAATCAGAGACTGGAAATGAACTTCTATAAGATCTTTATTGCAGAATATTCTGGGCACAAATGTTCTACAGGCAAAGGCTGCAGCTGCTCAAATGAGCTCAAATGTGCGCTTTCTCAGCGTTCAGTGCAAGATTTTAGACAGTGTTCAGGGCGGTGTTTAAAGCTTGAGCAGGGTGGATCCAAGGTCACAGCAATAGCTCTTCTTGGCACAAAACATCCTGTTCTGCGGCTGACATGTAGTTTTCACAGTTACGTGATTATCAGAACATTTTAATACTGAGGTTAGGTTACACAACATAACAGTGCAAAAAATAAGTCTTTGTATGATCATGACATCAGTATATCACGTGCGAGTGCCTTCAATAGACATACACCGAAGTCAGCATCCAAATGCACAACGCGCATTGCGGCGCGTTCTCCCCTGACTGCTCATTGCCAAGGATGATGATGATGATGAAAGAGTCGTCAAGCAATAGAAGTGCACCCAGGAAATATATTTATTTTAGAAAATAAAGTGCACGGCAATCTACGGAAGCGTATTGCATTCACTGGGCTAAAAAAAAAAAAAAAAAAAAAAAAACTCCCGTTTTTCTGACCCTTTCTTTCTGTTTTTCGGACTAATTTTTGTTCCACCTCTTTTTCTGACTATTTTTGTCTGTTTTTCGGACTAATTTCCCCCCCCCCACCTGTTTTTTTGACTATTTTTTTCTGTTTTTCGGACTAATTTTCTAAAAAAAAACGGATTTTATCACTATTTTTCTTTAGCGACAACTGCAGGAAGTTGTTCACGAATTTGTTCATGAATTTAACTGTAAAGGGTATTAAAACAGTAAATTACTGTGAATTTGCTCCACATGGACATCTCCACGGTGTGCCTCGTATACCTTCTTTCTATTCCAGAAAAACAAACGTCCAACGTATGCATGAAAAATCACCGTTTTGCGGCACTCGACAACTGGACATGTCCCCTCACTTAGTTTGATCCGATTGACTGCTAATTTGTTTAAAATACTCCTTTCATCCTTGTTTTTCAATTTGTGTCGCTCACGAAGGTGCTTTGCAACAAAGTCGAGGTTTCGTTTGCAAAGTGGGCACGTGGTCCTTGTCTTAGGCTAGGTCATTCTGCCGAAGAATGGAAAAAAAACACACACAAAAACGTAGGCATACAAACACGTTTGTATTGCATCAAAATGCACATTCCGGCGGACATGAGACGAGACCCAACGACAACGAGTGGTTTGTGAAACAACACAACGCACAAAAAGTGGTTTGGGAAAACATTGCCTTACCTTGTGAAACCGTTCAAGAAAAAGGAAAATACGCTGGTAAGCGGCAGCTCTGACTCACTGAAGACCTCCCGGTTCAGAGGGCAGACTGTGGAAAAAAACCCACCCACTTGCTACCTGCATGTAGATATTGGCAGATTGCTGGTGGGGGGGGGGCGTTTTGCAGCGAAGCGCAACCACTCAGCGGAGGAGGGGGCAGGGCCGAGGCTTGTGAACATGAGTTGGTTGAAGGCGTAAATCAACGTTCGCTGACACGAGTGACATTTGTAAAATGCTTCACAATTACTGTGGCGAACGAAAACTCACCTTTAAAGCTTGCGGGAAGTCCAGCTCATTTTTAAAGTTTAAAAAGCGGACGCCGACACCGCTTGCATTTATAAAATACTTCACTATTACTGTGGCGAATTAAATCTCATCTTTAAGGCTCGCCGGGAGTTTAATTATTTTAAGCTACAAATAGATAACTCCCACACGAACATTATCGCGTGCGAAGGTCTACTGTTTTTGTCGGCTTGCTTTTATTTTTGGCCGACCGAGACCCTGATAATTGCGGCTGGATAGTTTGTGTGTGTGTGTGGAGGGGGCGGATGATCAAGGCGAAGGTTGTCACAACTGACACCCAATGCGTGAAAATCAAAAGGAAACACACAATTCAAATAAAATGATAGGAGGGGAAACGGGATGCTCTCTTGATTTTTAAAGGTTCAAAAACAGGTTGGCTTTGACACACAATTGCAACAACATGCTTGAGATGAAGGCATCCGGCAAGATACCACTCTTCGTACATAATAAAAAAAAGTTGCAAAAAAATAAAAAGAGGTTTGGAAAAAACCGGCGGTTTAACAACAGAAAACGAAGTCAGCAACTGCCAGCCACCAGCTCACCTCACCACATTAAAAATCACCAAACGAACGTTATAAACGTGTTTAAGCACCTGAGTTCGAGAGCAGGGAGAAATCGACACGTTACGATGCACACTCCATGCACCTAACTGTTTAACTGCCCTGTTTTGGATCCTTTTTAGCGCTCTGTATGCGTCTGTGACGTCACTAAATACAATTCGCCAGCTGGTCGTCCCTGGCCTTGCGGATGGGGGCGCTGTGGCAGGAATTGCTGTTTACAGTCACGAAGAAGCTTACAGAATGTCTCGCGTCTCGGCACACAACAGCCTTTTCCTAATCGTGAGACGAAATCCCATTAAAAGTCACGAAGCGACCATTTTAACGTATTTAAGCACCATAGTTCAACGTAAACAATAAATGTCGACGTGGATCTCCTCGCTAAATTCACATAACGGTTTAATTCGCCTCGTTTTAGCGCGACGAAAACTTCCAGGAAGTATTCGCCTGTGACCTCACTCAATACAGTTTGACAGCTGGACAAAATCCCATTTAAAGTCACGAAACGACAGTTTTAACGTGTTTAAGCACCGTAGTTCGACAGCAGGAGCACACCAACACGTTGGTCTTCCCACTGAACGCGCCTAACTGTTTCACGTCTGCTGAGACGTTAGCGCCGGCACCGAAGTCAGCATCCAAATGCACAACGCGCATTGCGGCGCGTTCTCCCCTGACTGCTCGTTGCCAAGGATGATGATGATGATGAAAGAGTCGTCAAGCGATAGAAGTGCACCCAGGAAATATATTTATTTTAGAAAATAAAGTGCACGGCAATCTACGGAAGCGTATTGCATTCACTGGGCTAAAAAAAAAAAAAAAAAAAAACTCCCGTTTTTCTGACCCTTTCTTTCTGTTTTTCGGACTAATTTTTGTTCCACCTCTTTTTCTGACTATTTTTGTCTGTTTTTCGGACTAATTTCCCCCCCCCCCCACCTGTTTTTTTGACTATTTTTTTCTGTTTTTCGGACTAATTTTTGTTCCACCTCTTTTTCTGACTATTTTTTTTCTGTTTTTCGGACGAATTTTTTCCCCCCGAGTTATCGGGACACACCGAACCCACGCGAGAACCTGCGAACTACAAGTGACTCTTTGCGGAATCCGTAGTAAGCAACATGACCGGCTTATTCAGTTTGATCAAGTTTTATGTTGATATGGGTTTAAGACACTGGGAGATACTCCTGTCTTTGAGTCGCATAGATGGTATTGTTATTAGTTTGTCGACATTACGCAGGCACCTGCGTTTGTTCAGGAGGAAAGCCCATTCAGATCTGCTCGATACAGCAATGTTTGTCCACAATCAGTTGGACAGATATGGTATGCTCCATGGATACAGGATGATGCATTTAAAATGCCTTCAGGCTGGCCACGTGGTGACTCAAGAGACGATCAGGAGACTGATGAAAATACTGGACCCGCGCGGTGTGCAACTGAGGCGCCGGAATCGGCTTCGCCGGCGTATGTACCACAATCCCGGCCCAGACCTCTTCGTGGCATGTAGACTCTTATGACAAACTCAAACCATATGGGATCTGTATCAATGGTGCAATAGATGGTTTTTCACGAATGGTGATATGGCTACATGCTTACTCGACAAACAGGGATCCGAAGATAATTGCTGGATACTTTATCAACGAGGTGCCATCAAGGAATGGGACTTCTGCCCGAATTCGTTCGGGCCTTGCCACCGAGAACTGCTTTATTGAGCAAATGCAAATGTTCTTGAGGCACGGCCACCTGGACAACTTTTCACACAGATGTTATCTGTATGGATCGAGCAATCACAACCAAAGAACAGAGAACTGGTGGGGCTTTTTAAGGAGGCAACACGCACAGTTTTGGATGAACCTGTTCCAAGCTTTAAAAGACTCAGACTTCTTTTCTGGTGACTTCCTGGACAAAAGTATCATTCAGTTCACATGTCTTGAAATGATAGAGGTGAGAACTGCAACCCCCCTCCTGCCAATTGTCTATCTACTTCCATATTGTACTTCACAAAAAGGAGTAGAATAGCGCCCTGTGGGTTAGTTTTGGTGTGGTACTAATTACTTAGAAATGAGTGTCAAGAGCTCACTCTTTGTAGGCTATATTCAAAACATTAATCAGACAGTATTGTCAGCATAATACATGAGAATTACTTCAATGGAAATTGTAAAATGGAATCAAATGTTTATGTCGGTATCTTGATGTTTTAATTAATACAGTTAAGACCACTATTGCGCAGATGTTTAAATTGGAGTTGATTTGTACTACACATTGGCTAGTTAAGTGCAACATATGTACTGCAGTTGGTATATAAAATGTGCAAACGGATTTTATCACTATTTTTCTTTAGCGACAACTGCAGGAAGTTGTTCACCTCTGGAACACTCACAGAATTCGCCCATGCAGAAATGCTGCATCTCCAGGTGGGCGCCCAGTGATGATGTACACGAAACCCCAACTTTTTGGAGCCAGAGAGTACTTGAAAGAGGTATCTCGAGAAAAGATAGAGATCTGCAGAGGAGAATGCCTTCAGAGAGGACCGTACCCCTGTGATGATACAGTGTTTGACATTTGTTGTCTCGCCATGGCAGAAAACAGTCTTCATCCACCCACCTCTCCAGAGGAAGCCATCGAGCTTTACATGTTCTTACGTGCTTACATACGAGCGCAGATTTCATGAATACAACCTGCTCTCCAGGATCACATGACAGGATCATGTAACCCTCCAAAAATGGTAGACCTTACGGACCATGAATTTAACTGTAAAGGGTATTAAAACAGTAAATTACTGTGAATTTGCTCCACATGGACATCTCCACGGTGTGCCTCGTATACCTTCTTTCTATTCCAGAAAAGCAAACGTCCAACGTATGCATGAAAAAACATGGGGAATCTTGGGTGCATTGTGTTCATCATTTATACATAAAGGTTTCTCATACATTGTGTCTATAACGGTGTGGATGCTTAATGTCAAATGTAGCTCTTCCACAATATCTGCTGATACCGAGCAGTGAAACCTTTTTCCTTTTTTGATACTTAGTTTTTGTTTATTATAGCACTAAGGAATGATACATTCTTGATTTTTTTTCTTTTTTTTTTGGTGGGGGGGGGGGGGGTTCTCGTGAATTGGCTGTCTGTGTAATCTGCAGCAAAACAATTAGACGTAACAAAATTTGGTGACTATTAGTATTTGCTTATCATGTCGTCTCTCAAACATATAAACAGATCAGATCAACGTACAAACATTCCCATCCATCCTAGACTGATAACAAAAGTGAATTGTTGAAAGGGTAGAAAGAAAATTTTCAATCAATCTGTGCTTGTGTGTTATTGTTTCTTGCATTACTTACACAGACCCTAAGCTAACAAAATCTTCTCCTTATATGCTATGGCCCACATTCACAGTCTAAACAATCATGGCTGGCTGAATGGGGAACAGAAAAATGTGTATGTGAACATCAGTCACTTACTCTTATGCTATGTCCATTGCATGAGTGTTGCTGGACAATATTGCCTCCATTTCAGCTCGAAGCTCAGGATAGCTACTGTAAGTTGATGCCCATTTTCTTACTAAGTTTTTGGAATAAGGAAAGTCTCTTTGTATGAACTCCACCTCATCACTGTTTTTCCACTGAGAAACGCCTTGTAGCAATCCTATCACCATAGGCTGGAATGTAAGAGGCCAAAGCAGCATCATCTTTTTCTCCAATTATCGAGCTGTCAATCTATATTTAAAAAAAAGAAAAAGAAAAGAAAACATAAGACATGATGAAACAAACTATTATCTCCAAGAATATTTACTTCTGTGTTTAATTCTCGGACAACAAATTACAAATGCCTAATGCAGATGATAACACAGTGGACAGTGTAAGACAATAAAAACAGATTTGGAAGCTGGCAATAATGTGAGTGCGCTAATATAACATCAGACATTTAAGTTTACAGCTAAGTTTCTAATAGAGAATGCTCAGACCATATCTTAGAGAACCTGATGACCCTCCATGTGAAACATCTTGTTCACTCCAGATAAAGAGTCAAGTCTACAACCGTTTGCAGAGGTTCACCTTTTTTTTGCAAGTTTAAAAAAAAAGATTTTGCAACTATAAGACACAGGTATTTGGAACTGAAAAATACAGTATAGTATTTCAGTTTTAAGATAAATCAACTACTGAAGAGCTAGGAATTATTACAACTCCTTTTTTAGATGAGCATAATAATTCTCAATATTATACTTAGTCCCCACCACCACAATGTCGTCTGTATTTTTTCATTTTAAAATTCACGCTGCGGGCCCAATTGTAGCCCCCCAGCGGTCAAGTTTTGGCCTGCGGGCTGAATGTTTGACACCCCTGGTCTAAAATGTATTGGTAAAAGTATAATCATAAATTAATTTGAATGTAAAATATAGTTGAGAAAATAATCTAAAAATTAATAGATACCAGCAGGAACAAATTTCCTGTGACTTACATGATCTTGTTTAATTTTCTGAATACTCTCCTCATGAACACCTCTGTTGCGTAGAAATTCCCACAGACCATCATCATCTTGTGGGAGGCCAGGGGTTGAGGATGTAGCCATTGCAATGCTGGCATTGAAAAAATGTAGGAAAAGGGCATCATCGATATGTGTAATCATTTGAAACTCAACCTGTCATCAAATGTGCTTACTTTAATGTGCTTACTCAAATCACCACCAAAACTGATTTGTGTTGTGTCCTTGTGTAATGAAAGCCTTGACTGGTTATTCAAAAATAATAACATAACGGCACTCTAATAGTGCAAAAGAATAAACTCAGCAGCTCAATGTGGGCTTTTATCAGTTTTGTTGTTGTTGTTAACAGTATTTCAATAGTCTACTGGCAACGTTCTGTGTTGTTTACATGCTTACGTGCCCCATGTTAAACAATTAACACTGGTACTATGCCTCTGTAGTGTTAGTGTATACTTGGTATATAAACTAACGTTACAACGAATGTCTCGTTCTACTTACGGAAGCGTAATGTTATTGTATACTAACGTGATGATGAAAAGCACGTTGTCAAGTCAAGGACGAGCAATGAACAGCATCAGCTAAACATATAGTAACTGTTACCTTACTGAAATCATGTCGAGGAGACGTTCGACTTCGTCAATTACTTACTTGCTACATAAAACCATATAGTAAATATTGGCTTACATTAGAATAGTATGCAGTCTAAAACTAAAGTATTTAGAGCACTATACAATGTGTGTTACTCATTATGTGACTTACCTTAATTGAAGCGGTAATGTAAACGCGTATGGGCAGGTTGAAGGTGTGCGAGCAGTAGTCCGCCATGAGTGAGTCCGCAAAGAGTCACTTGCAGTTCGCAGGTTCTCGCGTGAGTTCGATGTGTCCCGATAACTCAGAAAAAAAATTAGTCCGAAAAACAGAAAAAAAAAACAGTCCGAAAAACAGGTGGGAAAAAAAATTGTCAGAAAAACAGAAAAAAATAGTCAGAAAAACAAAGCCCTCAAAAAAATTACTCAGAAAAACAGGAGTTTTTTTTTTTTATCCAAGTGAATGCAATATGCTTCCGTAGCAATCAACACACTTTGTAAACATGTTTCCCAAAATAAAGTGCACATCAAAAAAATAAAGTGCACATCAAGTGCATCAAGCATGGATTTTACATCCATCACTGTGGATGTAAAATACACAAAAACACACACACACACACACGCACACACACACACAATCTTGACAAATATGTAAAAAAGAGATCAAATGAAAAGGACACCCCACTGTGCAAGTCAAAATCACAGCAAACGTTTTAAAGAGGCAAGTCAACAGCGCAGCGAACGTTTTAAATAGTTTACAAAGTTGAAAGCACAGCAAACGTTTTAAATAGCTTAAATAGTAAAAAAAAAAAACGCAGCAAACCTTAGGAAATGTAAAACAATAAAAAACGACATGCCTTTCTAACATATAAACGGCCCACGAATTTTGCAAAAGTGAATGACTCCGCTCGTTGTTGTCCGAAAAGGGGGGCGGCTTCCCCTTTAGACAGAGACCCAGTTGAGGAGTAGCGAGCATGGGGCTTCGAGGCTTCTGGAGCCGGTAATTCTGGGAAAATAATTCTGGGTATTTCTGGGAAATGTGGTTCAGACAGCAGCAGCCCTGTAGTCCACCTATTGGATGACGTTATCATGCAGTGTTTTCATTCCGACAATAGGGGCAGTGGTCACCGCGCTGCTCACTCCGCCCACCCCCCCCCCCCCCACCACAATGCAATAACCAGCTTACCGAGCTGGACTCGGGTCCCAGTGGCACCTCAGTGTGCGATTCCGCCGAAAGTGCCCCAAAAAGTCGGCCGTCCGTTTTTTGGGGTGGGGGGGGGGGTGGATTTGCCGCTGCAGTAATGGAGGGCAGCTGAGGCACACGTTTGAAAATTCACCCATTCCGACGCGTTCTCGCCTGACTGCTCATTGACAGTGAATTCCACTCCATGAACATATTTATTTCACAAAATGATTTTGAATGGTTCAAAAACAGGTTGGTTGTGACACACAATTGAAACAACATGCTTGAGATGAAGGCATCCGGCAAGATACCACTCTTCGTACATAATTAAAAAAAAAGTTGCAAAAAAATAAAAAGAGGTTTGGAAAAAAACGGCGGTTTAACAACAGAAAACGAAGTCAGCAACTGCTAGCCACCAGCTCTGAAAGTCCCGTTTGGACGCACCCAAGCTCTGAAGTCAGCTCTGAAAGTCCCGTTTGAAAATGCATACACACTTTCAGCTGGCACTACTGATGCAGGATCTGAAGTTTCAGCCAACTCCCCCAAAGCTTCGGCCAGATAGCAGCCAAAATGATGTGTATCGGACTAGCGCGCCGCGAAATAGTGTTTGTGCGCTCCTGAGGGCCTTAGTACGGAGCCCCCCTGGTGCCAAGGTATGAGAAAAATAAAAATCATTGATAATCTGTTCCCTCAGTTTAGTAATCTGTACCCTCAGTTTAGTAAACTGTACCCTCAGTTTAGTAATCCGTACCCTCAGTTTAACAAATGTCTGGGGATCCGTATACCTACGTATATCTGTCAAGTGAAGTAAATTCTATTTGGATGTTATATTCTTACTGGTGTGAATTCTGTGAATAAATTGTCATGTCGTGATATATCCTACATCCCATTTTTTCAACTGAAAGGAAATATTGCTGTCGTTCGAGGGGGTTGATCATTATATAGCAGTACTAGCAGGACCGGCTACAATTAGCCTGCGTGTTTCCTTTCACTTTCCGTGCTTTTAAACATTCGCTCGCTGCAATCACGCTGTCATGATAACCTTCGTATCCCCGATGTGTTGACGTTAGAGTGGGTTTTTTTCTGGCACATAGCGGCCACCAAAGGGGTCCTAGTTGAGTTGAGTTCCCGCCGCAGAAGTGGAAGTTCGCAGACAGACAAATGCGTCTGTGATGGATCAAGCAATGTACGTATCTTGTCTGCAGTTATTCACCTTTTTGTTTCATGATAACAATTTGTTGGGGCTACTTACTGCCGTACTGAGCTACTGGTATATGCTAAAACATATGGCTAATACACACCCAGAGAATCACATTCAGATTCAAACATTCATTTGATTGATTGAGGAATGTTGTCCGCGTTACATGCCCCTTTTACAAATGAGCAGAATCATATTGCCAAGTTCCAGTACTTTTCATCTTGTTGTGCCTTCAAAGTTTGCCATGGTTATTCAATGAAGCGTAGTGTCCTCTGGTTGTCAAGTGTAAGCCATTTCATTCTAATCAATTGCAGGTAGGCTGTGGTCAAAAAGTCAAAAAGTGGACCAATGAAGCAAAGATGGACCTTCAAAGCTGTTTAGACTGCACAGACTGGAGTGTCTTTGAAAATTCAGCTGGCAGCCTGGATGAATATACGGACACTGTCACATCCTATATCAGTTTCTGTGAAGAGGTTTGTGTACCAACAAAATCATTTCGGACATTCAACAACAACAAGCCGTGGTTCACTGCTAAACTTAAGCAGCTTCGCCAAGCTAAGGAAGATGCATATCAGAGCGGGGACAGGGCCCTGTATAATCGAGCTAGAAACCAGCTTACTAAAGAAATTAACATTGCAAAGAGGATCTATGCAGCAAAGTTGGAAAAACAGTTTAGCGCGAACGACTCGAAATCAGTCTGGCGTGCATTCCAATCGCTGACTAATTACAAGCGACGATCCCCCCAAGCTGAGAACAATAGCACACTAGCCAACGACTTGAATACCTTCTATTGCAGATTTGAAAAGGACAGTTTCACTCCACACACCAACCCGGCCGCACCCGCGACCACAACCACACCTCTGACTTCTGCGTTAACCATCCATGAACAGGATGTGAGACGCATCTTCAAACAACAGAAGATTAACAAAGCAACAGGACCGGACCATGTGTCCCCATCCTGCCTCAAAGTCTGCGCGGACCAGCTCGCTCCAGTCTTCACTCAGATCTTTAACAGATCTTTGGAAATGTGCGAAGTTCCATCCTGCTTCAAACGCTCCACCATCATTCCAGTCCCCAAGAAACCTGCAATCTCTAGTCTGAATGACTACAGGCCTGTCGCTTTGACATCTGTGGTCATGAAGTCCTTTGAACGTCTCGTGCTGGACCACCTCAAGAGTGTCACAGGTCCCCTGCTGGACCCCCTGCAGTTTGCCTACCAAGCGAACAGGTCTGCGGATGATGCAGTCAACATGGGACTGCACTTCATCCTAGAACACCTCGACAGTGCAGGGACCTACGCGAGGATCCTGTTCGTGGACTTCAGCTCAGCGTTCAACACCATCATCCCTGAACTCCTTTCAACCAAGCTTCTCCAGCTCAGCGTCTCACCTGCCATCTGCCAGTGGATTTACAGCTTTCTGACGGGCAGGACACAGCAGGTCAGGCTGGGGGAGGCAACCTCATCCACACGCAGCATCAGCACTGGGGCGCCCCAAGGTTGTGTCCTCTCTCCGCTGCTCTTCTCTCTCTACACGAACGACTGCACCTCAGCGAACCCGACTGTCAAGCTCCTGAAGTTTGCAGATGACACCACTGTCATCGGCCTCATCAAGGACGGTGACGAGTCTGCATATCGACAGGAAGCGGAGCGGCTGGAGCTGTGGTGCGGGCGACACAACCTGGAGCTGAACACGCTCAAGACGGTAGAGATGATCGTGGACTTCAGGAGGCATCCTTCGCCACAGCTGCCCCTCACGTTGTCCAGCTGCCTTGTGTCAACCGTCGAGACCTTCAAGTTCCTGGGAATTACAATCTCTCAGGACCTGAAGTGGGCGAACAACATCAACTCCGTCCTCAAAAAGGCCCAGCAGAGGATGTACTTCCTGCGGCTTCTGAGAAAGCACGGCCTGCCACCGGAGCTGCTGAGACAGTTCTACACAGCGGTCATCGAATCGGTCCTGTGTTCTTCCATCACAGTCTGGTTTGGTGCTGCTACAAAAAAGGACAAGCTCCGACTGCAACGGACAATCAAAACTGCTGAAAGGATTGTCGGTAACCCCCTACCCACCATTGAGGACTTGCACGCTGCCAGAACTAAGACAAGGGCGTGCAAAATCCTCTCGGACCGTCTGCACCCCGGTCACCAGCTCTTCCAGCTCCTTCCCTCAGGTAGGCGCTACCGATCAACGCTAACTAGAACTAGTAGACATTCCAACAGCTTCTTCCCTCTTGCGATCAACTTCTTAAACACCTAACCTATAATTCCATTACAACAAGCTGGCAATTTTTTGACTTGAGTTCGTTGTCACATTTCTGTGGGGCCAATTATTTATTACTTGTGCACTCACTGTAGTTGTCTCGCCATGCTGCACTATTTGCATATACTGGCCACTCATGCCAGAGTAGCATCTGCTCCATTTGCACACTGATTGAGGAGTATCTGTAACATTTGCACAACCGACATTGTCCCAGATGATCGCACTACTTGTCACTTTAAACCGCATACACTCCTTGAAGTCTCAGCGCCCTTTGCACAATGGTCATTGCACCGGACTATTGCAATATTAGTCGTTCGAACTGCTCTAAGTGCTAGAGGACTCTGCATCTTTTTGCACAATTGTTTTTTGTCAATGTCTTTATGTCCCCAAAGTGTTCTGTAAATTGACTGTTTGTTGTACTAGAGCGGCTCCAACTACCGGAGACAAATTCCTTGTGTGTTTTGGACATACTTGGCAAATAAAGATGATTCTGATTCTGATTCTGATTCTGATTCTGATTCTGATGATAATGATCATGATGATTATGCCAATACCCATAAAATATGTGTGGTCTTTTACTGAATTTATAGAAAAGACACAAAGTTACATGAATTGTGAAACCAATGCTAATGTGAAAGACTAAACTGCAAACTATACTACAAATATGGAATGCAGAGATTGAACTCCAGACATGCTAATATACACACAGGGCAGATTCAGTCATTTTTCACATTGTTGAGTTTGACAGGAACCTTATTTTTGTTTCACAGGATGGATTCAAATTTTCGAAAATTCCTTCAAGAGCAAAGAAGGTTAGATGATAATGTCATTGCCACCTTTATTGAAGAGAAGGTATGTACCCCCTTGTAAACATTTGTCGTTTCATCGAGATGTATCTTCAAGGCAATGTTTTTGCTTCATATACGTGTAGTGTGATATGGTTGATTTTTGGGGGGAGTTTGTAAATGTGCAATATCAGTCTCAGTAATCAGGGTTTATGTGGCGAAGTGAGTTTGCACACAAATTATTTTTGGCAGGTGGTGAGTCTAGTACACAGTGTAAATCAAGAAGTACATAAACTATTTTACATTAAATAAATAGCCTAACTCTAGTAATTGAGTGCATGCACCAATGAACTCGTTTGTGAATATCAATGTAAGTGTGTGGCAAGGCAATTATACATTAGGTATGGGTTATATACAGTCCTATAAGGCAATGCAATCTTGCAATGTGAACAGTGGGAAATATTCGATCAGCTGTTTCGTACAGTTGCTGCTGGCAGCTCGATCAGAAAAAAGAGCTCTGTTATTGTCAATCATTTATCTACCTGGCTGTAACAAACATGTTTTACTCTCTCGGCTTTTAACTCATTATGTTTCAAAATTATTGATGATCATGCTATGTAGGTATTGCTACAGCTTCTTGTTGAATTACAAATGTTCTTCTTTTTTCCTCAGATTGGTTGCTACGCTGTCCATGCAATGACAGATCAGCAGCTGACAGAATATGTTCCCAAAATTGGAGACCGAATTGCAATACGTCAGTATTGCAGAAGAGAAGTGGCTGTGTTTGAAGGAACCAACACAACCATATCCAAAGCAACTGAATCTTTGATTTCAAAAATTAAACAAAAGCGGGGATCCAACAATGGCCTTACAGATGAGCGTGTGAAAAAACTTTCTGGCAATTCTAATGCCTCAAAAGAACAACGCAATTATCAAATGGGCCTATTTGAAGAGAATCAGGGCAGATTTGTGCAGGTGAGACAGAGAAGAGGGGGAGGCACAAGACATTTAAAGGCCCCAAAGAATACAACGTCACAATTAATACAAATAGGCAAAACACTATTTTTTCAGGATGGAAAAAAAAATAACAAACCCGGTCACTGAGGACCCCCCCCCCCCCCCACACACACACACACACACACTTGTTTGGATAGGTGGTTAAAGCTCAACATAACACTGACATTTTTTCTCTCAGAACTGTCAATATCAATCGATTCTTTTAGCCTATGTAAATAAATATGCTAAATGATACTCCAATTAATTATTCATTTGATCACATTTCCATTCTACAGTGTAATTGGAAATCTAAACAGAATTCTATTCCCCCCTACAGAACTGGTGTGATATTTGACAAGTACTGGTATTCATTATGGATCAACAAGAGCTCATAGAGCTTTACTTTCATTTGGGACTTAACTACAAACACATTCTGCACGTGCTGAGCTCCAAACACAGGATTGATCTTAGTTTGAGGACCCTCAAACGAATTCTGAAGAAGCATGGATTGTTCCGCCGAATCTATTATGGCCACCCAGAGACAGTTGTGGACTTTATCAGGGAGGAGCTACAAGGCTCAGGGGCTTTGCATGGCTACAGGTGGATGCACACAAAATGCAAAGACAGGGGGCTGCACTTACGTAAGTAAGATGTACGCCTGCTCCTTTCCACGATTGACCCAGAGGGCACCGAATTTAGAAGGAGAAGACGACTGCACAGACGAGCATACTTTGCCAAGGGTCCAAATTTTGTCTGGCATGTTGATTCGTATGACAAATTAAAACCATTTGGCATTTGTATCAGTGGAGCCATTGATGGTTTTTCAAGGCGAATTCTGTGGCTGAATGCATACCATACAAGCAGTGATCCAAAAGTCATCAGTGGCTACTTTATTGAAACCATTAAGGAATTAGGTGGATGTGCGCGCATCGTGAGATCTGACATGGGGACAGAAAATAGTTCCATCCGAGATATGCAGCGTTTCCTTCGTGGGACCCACAATGATGTTCATGCTGGTGACAAGAGCTTTGTTGTTGGGAGAAGCACATCTCATCAGAGAATCGAGAGTTGGTGGGGCTTTCTCCGTCGAGAGTGTGTGGAATTCTGGCTGGACCTCTTCCACAGACTGAAGGATGAAGGACATTTTGATGCCGACCTACTGGACAAGAATCTCATGTTGTTTTGCTTCCTTGGTTTAATACAGGCAAGTAGCAACATTTCATAGGCATTTTGCATGTGTTTACTTCGTGTTGGCCATCCTCTGTGCCATATCATGGCAAAGTTACAAATGTGCTCTTTTATATTTTTCTTCCCATGAATGGGACTTTGAATTGAAAAAGTTCAATGGCATTGCCCATTTGCAAACATATTAAACCTTTGCCCCTCAAAATAACATTCAACATTGGTAAGGAGCAATTTCTAGAAGTTTTCTGCGCCATTAGAAACAAATTGTATTTACGGTGCAGTCTCACTGGATTTTATTCTTTTGGCATAGTAGGCCTTGACAGGCATGTGCACAAACATTTTTGAGGACAGCTGGTACAAAAAAACGTAATTGTTGAAATTTTTGCTGTTTTATTAAAAAAGAAAAACTGAAATATCACACAGCCATAAGTATTCATACCCTTTGCTGTGACACTCATATATTGAACTTGGGTGCTGTCCATTTCTACTGATCATCCTTAAAATGGTTCTACACCTTCATTGGAGTCCAGCTATGTTTGATTATACTATTGTTATTTTATAATACTATAATATTATATTATTTATTTGTTATTGATTATGTATTATTATATTATAGTTTGTATTATCTTTATTATTTATTTATTATTACAATGACCCGAAGCACACAGCTAAAATACCGAAGGAGTGGCTTCAGATCAACTCCGTGACTATTTTTGAATGGTCCAGCCAGAGCCCTGACTTAAACCCAATTGAGCATCTCTGGAAAGACCTGAAAATGGCTGCCCACCAACGTTCACATCCGACCTGACAGAACTGGGGAGGATCTGCAAGGAGGAATGGCAGAGGATCCCTAAATCAAGGAGTGAAAAACTTGTCGCATCATTCCCAAAAAGACTCATGGCTAAATTAGCTCAAAAGGGTGCTTCTACTAAATACTGAGCAAAGGGTCTGAATACTTATGGCTCTGTGATATTTTAGATTTTCTTTTTTAATAAATCTGCAAAAATCTCAACAATTACGTTTTTTTTCTGTGTACATTAATGAGGAAAAAAATGAAAAGTTATTTTAACAAATGGCTGTAATATAACAAAGAGTGAAAAATTTAAGGGGGTCTGAAAACTTTCCGTACTCATTGTATGTAGGCAGCGCGGTGGACGACTGGTTAGCATATCTGCCTCACAGTTCTGAGGACTGGGATTCATGTCCCGGCCTCGCCTGTTTGCAGTTTGCATGTTCTCCCCGTGCCTGTGTGGGTTTTCTCCGGGAACTCCGGTTTCCTCCCACATCCCAAAAACATGCATGCTCGGGTGATTGAAGACTCTAAATTGCCCATAGGTGTGAATGGTTGTTTGTTTCTATGTGCCCTGTGATTGGCTGGTGACCAGTTCAGGGTGCACCCTGCCTCTCGCCCGAAGATAGCTGGGATAGGCTCCAGCACGCCCGCGACCCACGTGAGGAGAAGCGGTACAGAAAATGGGTGCATGGGTATGTATGTATTTAATTTACAGGTCATTTTTATTTCTGTTAATACAGTAAAGACAGTCGATAATACAACTATTAAAAAAGAGGTAAGGAGAGGTTACAAAGGATATAAAAAGTCAACACAAATGGCAGATTTTTGAAGAAGAGAGGGGCTGGGGCAAAGTGGGAGCATATGTGGAATTCTCCCAAGGACTCAAATAAATGCCCATCAGATTTCAAATCACTTGATAAAATTGTGGACAGAGAGGGTTATTTATTTATTTATTTGATGGGGGGGGGGGGGGGGGGAATGGGCTACAGCAAACAAAGGGCACTTTTTTTGCCCAGGGCAAAAGGGCAGGTGCTTGAGCACCAACTAGTGGGTATGTGTGCACGCGCCTGTTCCCTGGTGAAAACTTGAAAAGGATGGAGTTGTCAGTGGTGAACTGTTAAGATGCCAGACATTACTCTACTGGTCTGGATCTGATGGCTATGCAAGTCTCTGCTGACTGGAAAGCTACTTTTTAAAATAGGTTGTTATTACAAAGAGGATTATGTCTAGCCACAAATATGGTCGTGCTCTAACAGTCAATTGTTCGAACAGTCATTGTTTCAACTATGATTACGGTATACTAATAAAAATGTACAAGTTTACCTCAATATGGACACAGAAGCTGGTTTGACCTCAGTGAAGTTTTTAGGAAAGATGTTGAAACTGCTGTGAGTTTTTTTTCCTTCACTCTCACTTTGCCACAAGAGTACAGAAGGCATCCATCCACATTAGTAGAGGTGCAATTGTATACTTAAATGAGATGCTACTTCAATAAAAGGTGTCAATTTTAAGTTTTTATGATATATTGTTCCGTTAACCAATTTGTTATGACAATTCTTTTTGTAACCCCTGTAGGATGAGTTGGATTCCACCAAGGAAATGTGGAACAGCCATCTGATTCGTCCATCCAAGAACGAGCGGGTGCCTCATGGTCGGCCTCATGCAATGTTCATGGTACCTGAGCTGTATGGCACCCAGGACCTTTTGTGCCAAGTTGGTGAGGAGGACTTTATGAGGTGTGAAGGTGACTGCATCCACCGCAATGATGTTGCTTGTGATGCTGATGTGTTCACTCTCTGTACACATATAATGGCACAGAACAACCTTCAAGTCCCAGTCGATGGATATATGGCCATGGACAACTACCTTTACTTGAGAGAGGAGCTCATTTCACTTTTAGGCCTTAGTGGATAAAGGTGTAAAGGGTTTTAAAGTCCTATACAATTTCTAACATGTCATATCATCCAACCAATGTATGTACCTCTTAACTCCAAATGACATGCATGCATCCTCTCTTCTGGATGATACAACACCTGATTTGCCTCTGTAATCCAGCAACCGGAATGTAAAACCCCTGCCATATTTTGAATCCACCTGATCATTTAAAAAAGCAGGTGGACATCCCAGATCCAGAAAGGAAAAATATAATAGTGCAACAAACAGTATTACCCTGAAACCTGCTTTATGAAAATATGCATAGTACATTGCATAAAAACTTGCAGTAAGAGCAGCAGAACGGTTTTATAAAAGGAGGGGGAAAAGTACTTAAAACTTGCATGACAATACCTGTTAAAGTTGTGTGTAACCACACCAAAAGTGCTTCTTTTGTCAAAAACAATGTGCAAATGTAATGTAAACAATGTCAACTCAGTGTAAACAAGTAGACACTCTGGGTGGTATGAATAGAGGTGTTTGACCCAACTTTCAGCGCAAGTGTATATAACAATGAACCACATAAAAGTGCATAATCAGCCAAAAATAATCATCTGATCATCCCACAGTACATTATAAAAGACCCAAAAACACATTCTGGACAAGGTAGCTACCAAACTGTCCATCAAATGCAACAGTATCTGGGTTTATCAAAGGTTTTTAACTATTTAAATTAAAATACAGCTAAAAGAACAGCTGTCTTAACATGCTATCCTTCAGGTAGATAGGTGTTGGATTTATCTCACCAAACATTATAATGAATAAACACAAAAGGAATGAAGACGTTGGTCATTTTACTCATGAGGAGGGCGCATGGGAGATTGTTCAGGTTACAGCCTCTCAACACGCTCTAAACAATCTCCCCCGTCGCTCCTACATTTATTTGAAAATAGGAGGGTTCTACAAGACATAATGTTCTAAGCATTAAGCCACAACACACTAAGGGTAGGGTTTCAAGGTGAAAACATGGCACCTGCCACGTCCCGGCCACGTCCTTCTCTCAGATGATTCCTGCTGAGTCATCTTCTTGAAGGCGAGACATCTTTCTTTCTAAACATTGTCCATAATACTAATGCAAGCTAAGCAAATAAATGATAACTTCTACAATATATCTAACAATAGGGGAACAAAGATGTTGTGTTACAATGAAAACTAAATTATGTCCATCACCCACATGTTTGCATTAAGTATACTATCAAACTCCTCTGCCAACTCAGGGTAGGACCCATAGTTTTTGGGCAACTCCAGAACACAGCCACACGTATGTGACATTGGTCTCCTTGTAAATGGGTTCTCTGGCTCGAAGAATCGCACATAGATCTTCTGAGCAACTAAAAGATCTGCACCTTTGGACAAAAAAAAAAGATATTAGTTCCACACCACATACACCAACCACTCCACACTCGAGAACCCATGTGGCTGTCACTTTCAATTCATGCTCTCTCGTTGTTGGTTTTGCTAGTTCTGTATCCATCAATTGACTATATGTGCATAGACCCACACTAAAACAAAGTTTTTAAAGGGCCTATATCATGCCATTTTAAGACTTCCAAAGTCAACTATTGGCACATATAAACTAATATATTACTTTTGCCACTATAGAGGCAAATTAAATATTAAATATTAATTAATATTAAATATCAGTTTTCCTGATCAGTTGACACAGTATCCTCACTGGCCAGTAGATGTCGTGTGTCCATCACACCAAGAGTACATCTTGAGGAATCAGGCATTTTCAGAAAAAAGTTGACACTTTGTTAGATTTATCTTACCCAACATTACAATGAATAGACACAAAAGGAATGAAGACGCTGGTCTCTTTTTCTCATGAGGAGGGCGCATGGGAGATTGTTCAGGTTACAGCCTCTCAACAGGCTCTAAACAATCTCTCCCGTCGCTTCTGCATTTATTTGAAAATAGGGAGGTTTCTAAGTTTACAAGACACAAGACATTAAGGGGAGGGTTTCAAGGTGAAAACATGGCACCAACACCTGCCACGTCCCGGCCACGTCCTTCTCTCTGATGTCATCTTCTTGAAGGCGAGACATCTTTCTTTCTAAAAATTGTCCATAATACTCATGCAAGCTAAGCAAATAAATGATCCATCCATCCATTTTCTACCGCTTATCCGCCGGGTCGAGTCGCGGGGGCAGTAACTTTAGCAGGGACGCCCAGACTTCCCTCTCCCCAGCCACTTCATCCAGCTCTTCCGGAGGGATCCCGAGGCGTTTCCAGGCCAGCCGAAGGACGTAGTCTCTCCAGCGTGTCCTGGGTCGTCCCCGGGGTCTCCTCCCGGTGGGACGTGCCCGGAACACCTCACCAGGGAGGCGTCCGGGAGGCATCCGAATCAGATGCCCCAGCCACCTCATCTGGCTCCTCTCGATGTGAAGGAGCAGCAGCTCTACTCTGAGATCCTCCCGGATGACCGAGCTTCTCACCCTATCTCTAAGGGAGAGCCCGGACACCCTGCGGAGGAAACTCATTTCGGCCGCTTGTATCCGGGATCTCGTTCTTTCGGTCATGACCCACAGCTCATGACCATAGGTGAGGGTAGGAACGAAGATCGACCGGTAAATCGAGAGCTTCGCCTTTCGGCTTAGCTCCTTCTTTACCACAACGGACCAATACAAAGCCCGCATCACTGCAGACGCTGCACCGCTCCGTCTGTCGATCTCCCGTTCCATTCTTCCCTCACTCGTGAACAAGACTCCAAGATACTTGAACTCCTCCACTTGGGGCAGGATCTCATCCCCGACCTGGATAGGGCATGCCACCCTTTTCCGACTGAGGACCATGGTCTCAGATTTGGAGGTGCTGATTCTCATCCCAGCCGCTTCACACTCGGCTGCGAACTGCTCCAGTGAGAGTTGGAGCTCACGGTTTGATGAAGCCAACAGAACCACATCATCAGCAAAAAGCAGAGATGCAATACTGAGGCCACCAAACCGGACCCCTTCTACGCCTTGGCTGCGCCTAGAAATTCTGTCCATAAAAGTTATGAACAGAATCGGCGACAAAGGACAGCCTTGGCGGAGTCCAACCCTCACCGGGAACGAGTCCGACTTACTGCCGGATATGCGGACCAAACTCTGACTCCGGTCGTACAGGGACCGAACAGCCCGTATCAGGGGGTTCGGTACCCCATACTCCTGAAGCACCCTCCACAGGACTCCCCGAGGGACACGGTCGAACGCCTTCTCCAAGTCCACAAAACACATGTAGACTGGTTGGGCGAACTCCCATGCACCCTCGAGGACCCTGCCGAGGGTGTAGAGCTGGTCCACTGTTCCACGGCCAGGACGAAAACCACACTGCTCCTCCTGAATCTGAGATTCGACTTCCCGACGGACCCTCCTCTCCAGCACCCCTGAATAGACCTTACCAGGGAGGTTGAGCAGTGTGATCCCCCTGTAGTTGGAACACACCCTCCGGTCCCCCTTCTTAAAAAGGGGGACCACCACCCCAGTCTGCCAATCCAGAGGCACTGTCCCCGATGTCCACGCGATGTTGCAGAGGCGTGTCAACCAGGACAGCCCCACAATATCCAGAGCCTTTAGGAACTCCGGGCGAATCTCATCCACCCCCGGGGCCCTGCCACCGAGGAGCTTTTTAACTACCTCGGTGACCTCGAACCCAGAGATAGGAGAGCCCGCCTCAGAGAACCCACACTCTGCTTCCTCATGGGAAGGCGTGTCGGTGGAATTGAGGAGGTCTTCGAAGTATTCTCCCCACCGACTCACAACGTCCCGAGTCGAGGTCAGCAGCGCCCCATCCCCACTATACACAGTGTTGGTGGTGCACTGCTTTCCTCTCCTGAGACGTCGGATGGTGGACCAGAATTTCCTCGAAGCCGTCCGGAAGTCTTTCTCCATGGCCTCACCGAACTCCTCCCATACCCGGGTTTTTGCTTCAGCGACCACCAGAGCTGCATTCCGCTTGGCCAGCCGGTACCCATCAGCTGCCTCAGGAGTCCCACAGGCCAAAAAGGCCCAATAGGACTCCTTCTTCAGCTTGACAGAATCCCTCACCGTTGGTGTCCACCAATGGGTTCGGGGATTGCCGCCACGACAGGCACCGACCACCTTACGGCCACAGCTCCGGTCGGCCGCCTCAGCAATGGAGGCATGGAACATGGTCCACTCGGACTCGATGTCCCCAGCCTCCCCCGGAACATGAGCAAAGTTCTGTCGGAGGTGGGAGTTGAAACTCCTTCTGACAGGGGATTCTGCCAGACGTTCCCAGCAGACCCTCACAATACGTTTGGGCCTGCCACGTCGGACCGGCATCTTCCCCCACCATCGGAGCCAACTCACCACCAGGTGGTGATCAGTTGACAGCTCTGCCCCTCTCCAAGACATGTGGCCGCAAGTCCGATGACACGACCACAAAGTCGATCATCGAACTGCGACCTAGGGTGTCCTGGTGCCAAGTGCACGTGTGGACACCCTTATGCTTGAACATGGTGTTCGTTATGGACAATCCATGACGAGCACAGAAGTCCAATAACAGAACACCGCTCGGGTTCTGATCAGGGGGGCCGTTCCTCCCAATCACGCCCTTCCAGGTCTCACTGTCATTGCCCACGTGAGCATTGAAGTCCCCCAACAGAACAATGGAATCCCCAGCGGGAGCGCTCTCCAGCACCTCCTCCAAGGACTCCAAAAAGGGTGGGTACTCTGAACTGTTGTTTGGTGCATAGGCACAAACAACAGTCAGGACCCGTCCCCCCACCCGAAGGCGGAGGGAGGCTACCCTCCGCCTTCGGGTGGATCCGAAGGCGGAGGGTACAGGCGCCGAGCCGGGGGGGCAATAAGTATACCCACACCTACTCGGCGCCTCTCACCGTGGGGGACTCCAGGGTGGAAGAGAGTCCAACCCCTCTCGAGAGGACTGGTACCAGAGCCCAAGCTGTGTATGGAGGCGAGTCCGACTATATCTAGTCGGAACTTCTCGACCTCACACACCAGCTCGGGCTCCTTCCCTGCCAGAGAGGTGACATTCCAAGTCCCTTGAGCCAGCTTCTGTAGCCGGGGATCGGATCGCCAAGGTCCCCGCCTTCGGCCACCGCCCAGCTCACACTGCACCCGACCCCTATGGCCCCTCCCATAGGTGGTGAGCCCATGGGAAGGGGGACCCACGTTACCCTTTCGGGCTGTGGCCGGCCGGGCCCCATGGGTGCAGGCCCGGCCACCAGATGCTCGCCTTCGAGCCCCACCACCAGGCCTGGCTCCAGTGGGGGGCCCCGGTGACCCGCGTCCGGGCAAGGGAAAACGAAGTCCATTGTTTGTCGTAATCATTAGGGGTCTTTGAGCCGTGCTTTGTCTGGTCCCTCACCTAGGACCTGTTTGTCATGGGTGACCCTGCCAGGGGCATAAAGCCCCAGACAACTTAGCTCCTAGGATCACTGGGACACACAAACCCCTCCACCACGACAAGGTGACTGCTCAAGGAGGGGCAAATAAATGATAACTTCTACAATTTATCCAACACACTTGAAGCATAAATATCTGGATACATACACAAATATAATCACTTGTTCCCCATCATAATACCCACTTTGTCTGAAAATGTAAGACAAATCCATGTTGTACTTTGAGGTGATTTGCATACAGACCAACTGACAAATGCCAGTGAAAACATTATCCTCCTTGGTAATTCAGGTCAACAACATGAAATACATTTAATGAGTCAAAACAAATTACAGAACTATAATGAATTGAAAAGATTAAAATATTACCTGTACAAAAGCGAAGAAGTTTCCTCAGCTGACGTTCATTGCAACTCCTGATGATTTTTTTCAGATATTCGAAACGCTGCATTTCCTTCATGTTGAGGCTTTCATGCTGTAACATGTTGATTACTCTTCTTGGTGTCGGGGAAAGGCCAGCATCTACTTCATCCAGTCCTCCTAGTGGTAATTTCAGTTCCTTCAGTACACTGGACCAACACTCTGCAAAATATGCAGGATCTTTAACAAGTTCTTTATGTGCCACCTCAATCAAAGTTTTCTTCACATTCCCCTTATTGACAAAAACTTTAACCTCATGAGTGTCAAGGAAATCTATCCACTCCTCAGATCCAGCGACGGACAGAAAATCATTCATTGCTTGTTCAGCCACTTCCTTTTCTTCAGAGGGAATTGTGTCTAAAAATGCCAAAAGCAGGTCCTTCTCCATCAGTTCAAGGCCGAGACAATACAAAATGAAGGGCTTGGCCAATGCTATGGGAAAATACTGAACCGTGTTGTATCCCGGCCCGGGACCATGACTTTAGCTATGTTAACCCATTCGTCTTTCATGTCATGTCGTGTCATCGGTATCTTCATTGTGCCTCCATGGGTGCATTTAGTGAAGAATGTCTCCCAGTACTCGCTTAATGCATCACGTAACAAACCACCATTGTCTTCTCCTTTTTCCATTGAACCATTGGGTTGGACCCTTTCGATCTCCACCAGCAGCTCATCAACGGATACACTGCCATTTTGAAAGGCCGTATTCAACTCAGTGAAAACATTTCCCCTGTGCAGCTTAAGCTTTGTTACTTTAAGTGGATGCGATTCTTGGGTTGGAGGTGAATTTTCCACTTCTAAGAGCTCCATGGGGACGGTGTCGTCGAGGGGGTCATCAACATCATAAATGGCATAATCAGCAAAGGTATGTCTGAAGACAGCATCCATGTCAACAATGATAACTTCTTCATCACCAATTTGGTTCTCTGTTCAGAGTCCACCTTCCGCTCCCGCAATTTCCCTGTCCAAGGTAAGCACATTGGCTGTTCCCTCCATTGCAGTCAAACTCTCAGAACAGGTGTCATGTGGTTCATGAAGAACATTTCCATCGACATCATTAGTAGAGACCCTTTTGCATGACAAATAAAGTCGTAATGTTTTCACCTTTCGCTTTTCATACTGCTCACCTAAAGTTGTTTGTGGCTGAAGCATTTCTTCGGTGAAGTCTCGCATTGTAAATTCAAAATCACTTTCCCTGCCTAGTTTTGATTTTCCATCCTGAAAAAATAGGAAATTTTAGGTTAGGTGTTTAAGAAGTTGATCGCAAGAGGGAAGAAGCTGTTGGAATGTCTACTAGTTCTAGTTAGCGTTGATCGGTAGCGCCTACCTGAGGGAAGGAGCTGGAAGAGCTGGTGACCGGGGTGCAGACGGTCCGAGAGGATTTTGCACGCCCTTGTCTTAGTTCTGGCAGCGTGCAAGTCCTCAATGGTGGGTAGGGGGTTACCGACAATCCTTTCAGCAGTTTTGATTGTCCGTTGCAGTCGGAGCTTGTCCTTTTTTGTAGCAGCACCAAACCAGACTGTGATGGAAGAACACAGGACCGATTCGATGACCGCTGTGTAGAACTGTCTCAGCAGCTCCGGTGGCAGGCCGTGCTTTCTCAGAAGCCGCAGGAAGTACATCCTCTGCTGGGCCTTTTTGAGGACGGAGTTGATGTTGTTCGCCCACTTCAGGTCCTGAGAGATTGTAATTCCCAGGAACTTGAAGGTCTCGACGGTTGACACAAGGCAGCTGGACAACGTGAGGGGCAGCTGTGGCGAAGGATGCCTCCTGAAGTCCACGATCATCTCTACCGTCTTGAGCGTGTTCAGCTCCAGGTTGTGTCGCCCGCACCACAGCTCCAGCCGCTCCGCTTCCTGTCGATATGCAGACTCGTCACCGTCCTTGATGAGGCCGATGACAGTGGTGTCATCTGCAAACTTCAGGAGCTTGACAGTCGGGTTCGCTGAGGTGCAGTCGTTCGTGTAGAGAGAGAAGAGCAGCGGAGAGAGGACACAACCTTGGGGCGCCCCAGTGCTGATGCTGCGTGTGGATGAGGTTGCCTCCCCCAGCCTGACCTGCTGTGTCCTGCCCGTCAGAAAGCTGTAAATCCACTGGCAGATGGCAGGTGAGACGCTGAGCTGGAGAAGCTTGGTTGAAAGGAGTTCAGGGATGATGGTGTTGAACGCTGAGCTGAAGTCCACGAACAGGATCCTCGCGTAGGTCCCTGCACTGTCGAGGTGTTCTAGGATGAAGTGCAGTCCCATGTTGACTGCATCATCCGCAGACCTGTTCGCTTGGTAGGCAAACTGCAGGGGGTCCAGCAGGGGACCTGTGACACTCTTGAGGTGGTCCAGCACGAGACGTTCAAAGGACTTCATGACCACAGATGTCAAAGCGACAGGCCTGTAGTCATTCAGACTAGAGATTGCAGGTTTCTTGGGGACTGGAATGATGGTGGAGCGTTTGAAGCAGGATGGAACTTCGCACATTTCCAAAGATCTGTTAAAGATCTGAGTGAAGACTGCAGCGAGCTGGTCCGCGCAGACTTTGAGGCAGGATGGGGACACATGGTCCGGTCCTGTTGCTTTGTTAATCTTCTGTTGTTTGAAGATGCGTCTCACATCCTGTTCATGGATGGTTAACGCAGAAGTCAGAGGTGTGGTTGTGGTCGCGGGTGCGGCCGGGTTGGTGTGTGGAGTGAAACTGTCCTTTTCAAATCTGCAATAGAAGGTATTCAAGTCGTTGGCTAGTGTGCTATTGTTCTCAGCTTGGGGGGATCGTCGCTTGTAATTAGTCAGCGATTGGAATGCACGCCAGACTGATTTCGAGTCGTTCGCGCTAAACTGTTTTTCCAACTTTGCTGCATAGATCCTCTTTGCAATGTTAATTTCTTTAGTAAGCTGGTTTCTAGCTCGATTATACAGGGCCCTGTCCCCGCTCTGATATGCATCTTCCTTAGCTTGGCGAAGCTGCTTAAGTTTAGCAGTGAACCACGGCTTGTTGTTGTTGAATGTCCGAAATGATTTTGTTGGTACACAAACCTCTTCACAGAAACTGATATAGGATGTGACAGTGTCCGTATATTCATCCAGGCTGCCAGCTGAATTTTCAAAGACACTCCAGTCTGTGCAGTCTAAACAGCTTTGAAGGTCCATCTTTGCTTCATTGGTCCACTTTTTGACTTTTTGACCACAGCCTACCTGCAATTGATTAGAATGAAATGGCTTACACTTGACAACCAGAGGACACTACGCTTCATTGAATAACCATGGCAAACTTTGAAGGCACAACAAGATGAAAAGTACTGGAACTTGGCAATATGATTCTGCTCATTTGTAAAAGGGGCATGTAACGCGGACAACATTCCTCAATCAATCAAATGAATGTTTGAATCTGAATGTGATTCTCTGGGTGTGTATTAGCCATATGTTTTAGCATATACCAGTAGCTCAGTACGGCAGTAAGTAGCCCCAACAAATTGTTATCATGAAACAAAAAGGTGAATAACTGCAGACAAGATACGTACATTGCTTGATCCATCACAGACGCATTTGTCTGTCTGCGAACTTCCACTTCTGCGGCGGGAACTCAACTCAACTAGGACCCCTTTGGTGGCCGCTATGTGCCAGAAAAAAACCCACTCTAACGTCAACACATCGGGGATACGAAGGTTATCATGACAGCGTGATTGCAGCGAGCGAATGTTTAAAAGCACGGAAAGTGAAAGGAAACACGCAGGCTAATTGTAGCCGGTCCTGCTAGTACTGCTATATAATGATCAACCCCCTCGAACGACAGCAATATTTCCTTTCAGTTGAAAAAATGGGATGTAGGATATATCACGACATGACAATTTATTCACAGAATTCACACCAGTAAGAATATAACATCCAAATAGAACTTACTTCACTTGACAGATATACGTAGGTATACGGATCCCCAGACATTTGTTAAACTGAGGGTACGGATTACTAAACTGAGGGTACAGTTTACTAAACTGAGGGTACAGATTACTAAACTGAGGGAACAGATTATCAATGATTTTTATTTTTCTCATACCTTGGCACCAGGGGGGCTCCGTACTAAGGCCCTCAGGAGCGCACAAACACTATTTCGCGGCGCGCTAGTCCGATACACATCATTTTGGCTGCTATCTGGCCGAAGCTTTGGGGGAGTTGGCTGAAACTTCAGATCCTGCATCAGTAGTGCCAGCTGAAAGTGTGTATGCATTTTCAAACGGGACTTTCAGAGCTGACTTCAGAGCTTGGGTGCGTCCAAACGGGACTTTCAGAGCTGGTGGCTAGCAGTTGCTGACTTCGTTTTCTGTTGTTAAACCGCCGTTTTTTTCCAAACCTCTTTTTATTTTTTTGCAACTTTTTTTTAATTATGTACGAAGAGTGGTATCTTGCCGGATGCCTTCATCTCAAGCATGTTGTTTCAATTGTGTGTCACAACCAACCTGTTTTTGAACCATTCAAAATCATTTTGTGAAATAAATATGTTCATGGAGTGGAATTCACTGTCAATGAGCAGTCAGGCGAGAACGCGTCGGAATGGGTGAATTTTCAAACGTGTGCCTCAGCTGCCCTCCATTACTGCAGCGGCAAATCCACCCCCCCCCCCACCCCAAAAAACGGACGGCCGACTTTTTGGGGCACTTTCGGCGGAATCGCACACTGAGGTGCCACTGGGACCCGAGTCCAGCTCGGTAAGCTGGTTATTGCATAGTGGTGGGGGGGGGGGGGGGGGGGGGGGGGGGTGGGCGGAGTGAGCAGCGCGGTGACCACTGCCCCTATTGTCGGAATGAAAACACTGCATGATAACGTCATCCAATAGGTGGACTACAGGGCTGCTGCTGTCTGAACCACATTTCCCAGAAATACCCAGAATTATTTTCCCAGAATTACCGGCTCCAGAAGCCTCGAAGCCCCATGCTCGCTACTCCTCAACTGGGTCTCTGTCTAAAGGGGAAGCCGCCCCCCTTTTCGGACAACAACGAGCGGAGTCATTCACTTTTGCAAAATTCGTGGGCCGTTTATATGTTAGAAAGGCATGTCGTTTTTTATTGTTTTACATTTCCTAAGGTTTGCTGCGTTTTTTTTTTTTTTACTATTTAAGCTATTTAAAACGTTTGCTGTGCTTTCAACTTTGTAAACTATTTAAAACGTTCGCTGCGCTGTTGACTTGCCTCTTTAAAACGTTTGCTGTGATTTTGACTTGCACAGTGGGGTGTCCTTTTCATTTGATCTCTTTTTTACATATTTGTCAAGATTGTGTGTGTGTGTGTGTGTGTGCGTGTGTGTGTGTGTGTGTTTTTGTGTATTTTACATCCACAGTGATGGATGTAAAATCCATGCTTGATGCACTTGATGTGCACTTTATTTTTTTGATGTGCACTTTATTTTGGGAAACATGTTTACAAAGTGTGTTGATTGCTACGGAAGCATATTGCATTCACTTGGATAAAAAAAAAAAACTCCTGTTTTTCTGAGTAATTTTTTTGAGGGCTTTGTTTTTCTGACTATTTTTTTCTGTTTTTCTGACAATTTTTTTTCCCACCTGTTTTTCGGACTGTTTTTTTTTTCTGTTTTTCGGACTAATTTTTTTTCTGAGTTATCGGGACACATCGAACTCACGCGAGAACCTGCGAACTGCAAGTGACTCTTTGCGGACTCACTCATGGCGGACTACTGCTCGCACACCTTCAACCTGCCCATACGCGTTTACATTACCGCTTCAATTAAGGTAAGTCACATAATGAGTAACACACATTGTATAATGCTCTAAATACTTTAGTTTTAGACTGCATACTATTCTAATGTAAGCCAATATTTACTATATGGTTTTATGTAGCAAGTAAGTAATTGACGAAGTCGAACGTCTCCTCGACATGATTTCAGTAAGGTAACAGTTACTATATGTTTAGCTGATGCTGTTCATTGCTCGTCCTTGACTTGACAACGTGCTTTTCATCATCACGTTAGTATACAATAACATTACGCTTCCGTAAGTAGAACGAGACATTCGTTGTAACGTTAGTTTATATACCAAGTATACACTAACACTACAGAGGCATAGTACCAGTGTTAATTGTTTAACATGGGGCACGTAAGCATGTAAACAACACAGAACGTTGCCAGTAGACTATTGAAATACTGTTAACAACAACAACAAAACTGATAAAAGCCCACATTGAGCTGCTGAGTTTATTCTTTTGCACTATTAGAGTGCCGTTATGTTATTATTTTTGAATAACCAGTCAAGGCTTTCATTACACAAGGACACAACACAAATCAGTTTTGGTGGTGATTTGAGTAAGCACATTAAAGTAAGCACATTTGATGACAGGTTGAGTTTCAAATGATTACACATATCGATGATGCCCTTTTCCTACATTTTTTCAATGCCAGCATTGCAATGGCTACATCCTCAACCCCTGGCCTCCCACAAGATGATGATGGTCTGTGGGAATTTCTACGCAACAGAGGTGTTCATGAGGAGAGTATTCAGAAAATTAAACAAGATCATGTAAGTCACAGGAAATTTGTTCCTGCTGGTATCTATTAATTTTTAGATTATTTTCTCAACTATATTTTACATTCAAATTAATTTATGATTATACTTTTACCAATACATTTTAGACCAGGGGTGTCAAACATTCAGCCCGCAGGCCAAAACTTGACCGCTGGGGGGCTACAATTGGGCCCGCAGCGTGAATTTTAAAATGAAAAAATACAGACGACATTGTGGTGGTGGGGACTAAGTATAATATTGAGAATTATTATGCTCATCTAAAAAAGGAGTTGTAATAATTCCTAGCTCTTCAGTAGTTGATTTATCTTAAAACTGAAATACTATACTGTATTTTTCAGTTCCAAATACCTGTGTCTTATAGTTGCAAAATCTTTTTTTTTAAACTTGCAAAAAAAAGGTGAACCTCTGCAAACGGTTGTAGACTTGACTCTTTATCTGGAGTGAACAAGATGTTTCACATGGAGGGTCATCAGGTTCTCTAAGATATGGTCTGAGCATTCTCTATTAGAAACTTAGCTGTAAACTTAAATGTCTGATGTTATATTAGCGCACTCACATTATTGCCAGCTTCCAAATCTGTTTTTATTGTCTTACACTGTCCACTGTGTTATCATCTGCATTAGGCATTTGTAATTTGTTGTCCGAGAATTAAACACAGAAGTAAATATTCTTGGAGATAATAGTTTGTTTCATCATGTCTTATGTTTTCTTTTCTTTTTCTTTTTTTTAAATATAGATTGACAGCTCGATAATTGGAGAAAAAGATGATGCTGCTTTGGCCTCTTACATTCCAGCCTATGGTGATAGGATTGCTACAAGGCGTTTCTCAGTGGAAAAACAGTGATGAGGTGGAGTTCATACAAAGAGACTTTCCTTATTCCAAAAACTTAGTAAGAAAATGGGCATCAACTTACAGTAGCTATCCTGAGCTTCGAGCTGAAATGGAGGCAATATTGTCCAGCAACACTCATGCAATGGACATAGCATAAGAGTAAGTGACTGATGTTCACATACACATTTTTCTGTTCCCCATTCAGCCAGCCATGATTGTTTAGACTGTGAATGTGGGCCATAGCATATAAGGAGAAGATTTTGTTAGCTTAGGGTCTGTGTAAGTAATGCAAGAAACAATAACACACAAGCACAGATTGATTGAAAATTTTCTTTCTACCCTTTCAACAATTCACTTTTGTTATCAGTCTAGGATGGATGGGAATGTTTGTACGTTGATCTGATCTGTTTATATGTTTGAGAGACGACATGATAAGCAAATACTAATAGTCACCAAATTTTGTTACGTCTAATTGTTTTGCTGCAGATTACACAGACAGCCAATTCACGAGAACCCCCCCCCCCCCCCACCAAAAAAAAAAAGAAAAAAAATCAAGAATGTATCATTCCTTAGTGCTATAATAAACAAAAACTAAGTATCAAAAAAGGAAAAAGGTTTCACTGCTCGGTATCAGCAGATATTGTGGAAGAGCTACATTTGACATTAAGCATCCACACCGTTATAGACACAATGTATGAGAAACCTTTATGTATAAATGATGAACACAATGCACCCAAGATTCCCCATGTTTTTTCATGCATACGTTGGACGTTTGCTTTTCTGGAATAGAAAGAAGGTATACGAGGCACACCGTGGAGATGTCCATGTGGAGCAAATTCACAGTAATTTACTGTTTTAATACCCTTTACAGTTAAATTCATGGTCCGTAAGGTCTACCATTTTTGGAGGGTTACATGATCCTGTCATGTGATCCTGGAGAGCAGGTTGTATTCATGAAATCTGCGCTCGTATGTAAGCACGTAAGAACATGTAAAGCTCGATGGCTTCCTCTGGAGAGGTGGGTGGATGAAGACTGTTTTCTGCCATGGCGAGACAACAAATGTCAAACACTGTATCATCACAGGGGTACGGTCCTCTCTGAAGGCATTCTCCTCTGCAGATCTCTATCTTTTCTCGAGATACCTCTTTCAAGTACTCTCTGGCTCCAAAAAGTTGGGGTTTCGTGTACATCATCACTGGGCGCCCACCTGGAGATGCAGCATTTCTGCATGGGCGAATTCTGTGAGTGTTCCAGAGGTGAACAACTTCCTGCAGTTGTCGCTAAAGAAAAATAGTGATAAAATCCGTTTGCACATTTTATATACCAACTGCAGTACATATGTTGCACTTAACTAGCCAATGTGTAGTACAAATCAACTCCAATTTAAACATCTGCGCAATAGTGGTCTTAACTGTATTAATTAAAACATCAAGATACCGACATAAACATTTGATTCCATTTTACAATTTCCATTGAAGTAATTCTCATGTATTATGCTGACAATACTGTCTGATTAATGTTTTGAATATAGCCTACAAAGAGTGAGCTCTTGACACTCATTTCTAAGTAATTAGTACCACACCAAAACTAACCCACAGGGCGCTATTCTACTCCTTTTTGTGAAGTACAATATGGAAGTAGATAGACAATTGGCAGGAGGGGGGTTGCAGTTCTCACCTCTATCATTTCAAGACATGTGAACTGAATGATACTTTTGTCCAGGAAGTCACCAGAAAAGAAGTCTGAGTCTTTTAAAGCTTGGAACAGGTTCATCCAAAACTGTGCGTGTTGCCTCCTTAAAAAGCCCCACCAGTTCTCTGTTCTTTGGTTGTGATTGCTCGATCCATACAGATAACATCTGTGTGAAAAGTTGTCCAGGTGGCCGTGCCTCAAGAACATTTGCATTTGCTCAATAAAGCAGTTCTCGGTGGCAAGGCCCGAACGAATTCGGGCAGAAGTCCCATTCCTTGATGGCACCTCGTTGATAAAGTATCCAGCAATTATCTTCGGATCCCTGTTTGTCGAGTAAGCATGTAGCCATATCACCATTCGTGAAAAACCATCTATTGCACCATTGATACAGATCCCATATGGTTTGAGTTTGTCATAAGAGTCTACATGCCACGAAGAGGTCTGGGCCGGGATTGTGGTACATACGCCGGCGAAGCCGATTCCGGCGCCTCAGTTGCACACCGCGCGGGTCCAGTATTTTCATCAGTCTCCTGATCGTCTCTTGAGTCACCACGTGGCCAGCCTGAAGGCATTTTAAATGCATCATCCTGTATCCATGGAGCATACCATATCTGTCCAACTGATTGTGGACAAACATTGCTGTATCGAGCAGATCTGAATGGGCTTTCCTCCTGAACAAACGCAGGTGCCTGCGTAATGTCGACAAACTAATAACAATACCATCTATGCGACTCAAAGACAGGAGTATCTCCCAGTGTCTTAAACCCATATCAACATAAAACTTGATCAAACTGAATAAGCCGGTCATGTTGCTTACTACGGATTCCGCAAAGAGTCACTTGTAGTTCGCAGGTTCTCGCGTGGGTTCGGTGTGTCCCGATAACTCGGGGGGAAAAAATTCGTCCGAAAAACAGAAAAAAAATAGTCAGAAAAAGAGGTGGAACAAAAATTAGTCCGAAAAACAGAAAAAAATAGTCAAAAAAACAGGTGGGGGGGGGGGGGGAAATTAGTCCGAAAAACAGACAAAAATAGTCAGAAAAAGAGGTGGAACAAAAATTAGTCCGAAAAACAGAAAGAAAGGGTCAGAAAAACGGGAGTTTTTTTTTTTTTTTTTTTTTAGCCCAGTGAATGCAATACGCTTCCGTAGATTGCCGTGCACTTTATTTTCTAAAATAAATATATTTCCTGGGTGCACTTCTATCGCTTGACGACTCTTTCATCATCATCATCATCCTTGGCAATGAGCAGTCAGGGGAGAACGCGCCGCAATGCGCGTTGTGCATTTGGATGCTGACTTCGGTGCCGGCGCTAACGTCTCAGCAGACGTGAAACAGTTAGGCGCGTTCAGTGGGAAGACCAACGTGTTGGTGTGCTCCTGCTGTCGAACTACGGTGCTTAAACACGTTAAAACTGTCGTTTCGTGACTTTAAATGGGATTTTGTCCAGCTGTCAAACTGTATTGAGTGAGGTCACAGGCGAATACTTCCTGGAAGTTTTCGTCGCGCTAAAACGAGGCGAATTAAACCGTTATGTGAATTTAGCGAGGAGATCCACGTCGACATTTATTGTTTACGTTGAACTATGGTGCTTAAATACGTTAAAATGGTCGCTTCGTGACTTTTAATGGGATTTCGTCTCACGATTAGGAAAAGGCTGTTGTGTGCCGAGACGCGAGACATTCTGTAAGCTTCTTCGTGACTGTAAACAGCAATTCCTGCCACAGCGCCCCCATCCGCAAGGCCAGGGACGACCAGCTGGCGAATTGTATTTAGTGACGTCACAGACGCATACAGAGCGCTAAAAAGGATCCAAAACAGGGCAGTTAAACAGTTAGGTGCATGGAGTGTGCATCGTAACGTGTCGATTTCTCCCTGCTCTCGAACTCAGGTGCTTAAACACGTTTATAACGTTCGTTTGGTGATTTTTAATGTGGTGAGGTGAGCTGGTGGCTGGCAGTTGCTGACTTCGTTTTCTGTTGTTAAACCGCCGGTTTTTTCCAAACCTCTTTTTATTTTTTTGCAACTTTTTTTTATTATGTACGAAGAGTGGTATCTTGCCGGATGCCTTCATCTCAAGCATGTTGTTGCAATTGTGTGTCAAAGCCAACCTGTTTTTGAACCTTTAAAAATCAAGAGAGCATCCCGTTTCCCCTCCTATCATTTTATTTGAATTGTGTGTTTCCTTTTGATTTTCACGCATTGGGTGTCAGTTGTGACAACCTTCGCCTTGATCATCCGCCCCCTCCACACACACACACAAACTATCCAGCCGCAATTATCAGGGTCTCGGTCGGCCAAAAATAAAAGCAAGCCGACAAAAACAGTAGACCTTCGCACGCGATAATGTTCGTGTGGGAGTTATCTATTTGTAGCTTAAAATAATTAAACTCCCGGCGAGCCTTAAAGATGAGATTTAATTCGCCACAGTAATAGTGAAGTATTTTATAAATGCAAGCGGTGTCGGCGTCCGCTTTTTAAACTTTAAAAATGAGCTAGACTTTCCGCTGGGCCTTAAAGATGAGATTTCGTCCGCTTATTAAACTTTAAAAATGAGCTGGACTTCCCGCAAGCTTTAAAGGTGAGTTTTCGTTCGCCACAGTAATTGTGAAGCATTTTACAAATGTCACTCGTGTCAGCGAACGTTGATTTACGCCTTCAACCAACTCATGTTCACAAGCCTCGGCCCTGCCCCCTCCTCCGCTGAGTGGTTGCGCTTCGCTGCAAAACGCCCCCAATATCTACATGCAGGTAGCAAGTGGGTGGGTTTTTTTCCACAGTCTGCCCTCTGAACCGGGAGGTCTTCAGTGAGTCAGAGCTGCCGCTTACCAGCGTATTTTCCTTTTTCTTGAACGGTTTCACAAGGTAAGGCAATGTTTTCCCAAACCACTTTTTGTGCGTTGTGTTGTTTCACAAACCACTCGTTGTCGTTGGGTCTCGTCTCATGTCCGCCGGAATGTGCATTTTGATGCAATACAAACGTGTTTGTATGCCTACGTTTTTGTGTGTGTTTTTTTTCCATTCTTCGGCAGAATGACCTAGCCTAAGACAAGGACCACGTGCCCACTTTGCAAACGAAACCTCGACTTTGTTGCAAAGCACCTTCGTGAGCGACACAAATTGAAAAACAAGGATGAAAGGAGTATTTTAAACAAATTAGCAGTCCATCGGATCAAACTAAGTGGGGGGACATGTCCAGTTGTCGAGTGCCGCAAAACGGTGATTTTTCATGCATACGTTGGACGTTTGTTTTTCTGGAATAGAAAGAAGGTATACGAGGCACACCGTGGAGATGTCCATGTGGAGCAAATTCACAGTAATTTACTGTTTTAATACCCTTTACAGTTAAATTCATGAACAAATTCGTGAACAACTTCCTGCAGTTGTCGCTAAAGAAAAATCGTGATAAAATCCGGTTTTTTTTTAGAAAATTAGTCCGAAAAACAGAAAAAAATAGTCAAAAAAACAGGTGGGGGGGGGGGAAATTAGTCCGAAAAACAGACAAAAATAGTCAGAAAAAGAGGTGGAACAAAAATTAGTCCGAAAAACAGAAAGAGAGGGTCAGAAAAACGGGAGTTTTTTTTTTTTTTTTTTTTTTTTAGCCCAGTGAATGCAAAACGCTTCCGTAGATTGCCGTGCACTTTATTTTCTAAAATAAATATATTTCCTGGGTGCACTTCTATTGCTTGACGATTCTTTCATTATCATCATCATCCTTGGCAATGAGCAGTCAGGGGAGAACGCGCCGCAATGCGCGTTGT
>NW_026904280.1:0-48407 GCF_024500275.1 Phycodurus eques | reverse complement strand
GTTTCTCCCCAGTAGTAGGCCTTTATTGACTCAATTGTAACATGACGACCTATGTGACTTTGGCAGGACTTTTTAGCGACTACTTTTGAACTAGTGGGCTAAGATTTGAAACAAACGATCGGTGGGAAACCAGCTTTCAGGGGAGGCCTCCCCCGAGTCTCTGGACAGCTGTGGGGCCGAACGGCGAGCGTCAAAGCACTCGGTTTCGCTCCAGTTGTAGGCCTTTATGGACTAAATTGTAACATGACGACCTATGTGACTTTGGCAGGACTCTTTAGCGCTTACTTTTGAGCTAGTGGGCTAAGATTTGAAACAAACGATCGGTGGGAATCCAGCTTTCAGGGGAGGCCTCCCCCGAGTCTCTGGACGGCTGTGGGACCGAGTGGCGAGCGTTAAAGCACTCAGTTTCGCTCTAATACCATTACGACCGATTTGACTTCGGCACGACTTTAGGTGACTTAATTTCAGCCTAGCGGGCTAGGAATTCACACATACAATCCTTGGGAATCCAGCTTTCAGGGGAGGCCTCTTCCAAGCCTCTCAGAGGTCGTGGGGCCGAACGGCGAGCGTCAAAGCACTCGGTTTCGCTCCAGTAGTAGGCCTTTATTGACTAAATTGTAACATGACGACCTATGTGACTTTGGCAGGACTTTTTAGCGCTCACTTTTGAGCTAGTGGGCTAAGATTTTGAACAAACGATCGATGGGAATCCAGCTTTCAGGGGAGGCCTCCCCCGAGTCTCTGGACGGCTGTGGGGCCGAGCGGCAAGCGTTAAAGCACTCAGTTTCGCTCGAGTACCATGATGACCGATTTGACTTCGGCACGACTTTAGGTGGCTTAATTTCAGCCGAGCGGGCTAGGACTTCACACAGACAAGCCTTGGGAATCCAGCTTTCAAGGGAGGCCTCTTCCAAGCCTCTCGGAGGTCGTGGGGCCGAACGGCGAGCGTCGAAGCACTCGGTTTCGCTCCAGTAGTAGGCCTTTCTTGACTAAATTGTTACATGACAACCTATGTGATTTTGGCAGGACTTTTTAGCGCTTACTTTTGAGCTAGTGGGCTAAGATTTGAAACAAACGATCGGTGGGAATCCAGCTTTTAGGGGAGGCCTCCCCCGAGTCTCTGGACAGCTGTGTGGCCGAGCGGCGAGCGTTAAAGCACTCAGTTTCGCTCGAGTACCATGACGACCGATTTGACTTCGGCACGACTTTAGGTCGCTTAATTTCAGCCGAGCGGTCTAGGAATTCACACAGACAAGCCGTGGAAATCCAGCTTTCAAGGGAGGCCTCTTCCAAGCCTCTCGGAGCTCGTGGGGCCGAACGGCGAGCGTCGAAGCACTCGGTTTCACTCCAGTAGTAGGCCTTTCTTGACTAAATTGTAACATGACAACCTATGTGACTTTGGCAGGACTTTTTAGCGCTTACTTTTGAGCTAGTGGGCTATGATTTGAAACAAACGATCGGTGGGAATCCAGCTTTCAGGGGACGCCACCCCCGAGTCTCTGGACGGCTGTGGGACCGAGTGGCGAGTGTTAAAGCACTCGGTTTCGCTCCAGTAGTAGGTCTTTATTCACTAAATTGTAACATGACGACCTATGTGACTTTGGCAGGACTTTTTAGCGCTTACTTTTGAGCTAGTGGGCTAAGATTTTGAACAAACGATCGATGGGAATCCAGCTTTCAGGGGAGGCCTCCCCCGAGTCTCTGGACGGCTGTGGGGCCGAGCGGCAAGCGTTAAAGCACTCAGTTTCGCTCGAGTACCATGATGACCGATTTGACTTCGGCACAACTTTAGGTCGCTTAATTTCAGCCGAGCGGGCTAGGACTTCACACAGACAAGCCTTGGGAATCCAGCTTTCAAGGGAGGCCTCTTCCAAGCCTCTCGGAGGTCGTGGGGCCGAACGGCGAGCGTCGAAGCACTCGGTTTCGCTCCAGTAGTAGGCCTTTCTTGACTAAATTGTAACATGACAACCTATGTGACTTTGGCAGGACTTTTTAGCGCTTACTTTTGAGCTAGTGGGCTAAGATTTGAAACAAACGATCGGTGGAATCCAGCTTTTAGGGATGGCCTCCCCCGAGTCTCTGGACAGCTGTGTGGCCGAGCGGCGAGCGTTAAAGCACTCAGTTTCGCTCGAGTACCATGACGACCGATTTGACTTCGGCACGACTTTAGGTTGCTTAATTTCAGCCGAGCGGGCTAGGAATTCACACAGACAAGCCGTGGGAATCCAGCTTTCAAGGGAGGCCTCTTCCAAGCCTCTCGGAGCTCGTGGGGCCGAACGGCGAGCGTCGAAGCACTCGGTTTCGCTCCAGTAGTAGGCCTTTATTGACTAAATTGTAACATGACAACCTATGTGACTTTGGCAGGACTTTTTAGCGCTTACTTTTGATCTAGTGGGCTAAGATTTGAAACAAACGATCGGTGGGAATCCAGCTTTCAGGGGAGGCCTCCCCCAAGTCTCTGGACGGCTGTGGGACCGAGTGGCGAGTGTTAAAGCACTCAGTTTCACTCGAATACCATTACGACCGATTTGACTTCGGCACGACTTTAGGTCGCTTAATTTCAGCCTAGCGGGCTAGGAATTCACACAGACAATCCTTGGGAATCCAGCTTTCAGTGGAGGCCGCTTCCAAGCCTCTCAGAGGTCGTGGGGCCGAACGGCCAGCGTCAAAGCACTCGGTTTCGCTCCAGTAGTAGGCCTTTATTGACTAAATTGTAACATGACGACCTATGTGACTTTGGCAGGACTTTTTAGCGCTTACTTTTGAGCTAGTGGGCTAAGATTTGAAACAAACGATCGGTGGGAATCCAGCTTTCAGGGGAGGCCTCCCCCGAGTCTCTGGACCGCTGTGGGGCCGAGCGGCAAGCGTTAAAGCACTCGGTTTTGCTCCAGTAGTAGGCCTTTATTCACTAAATTGTAACATGACGACCTATGTGACTTTGGCAGGACTTTTTAGCGCTTACTTTTGAGCTAGTGGGCTAAGATTTGAAACAAACGATCGGTGGGAATCCAGCTTTCAGGGGAGGCCTCTTCCAAGCCTCTCAGAGGTCGTGGGGCCGAACGGCGAGCGTTAAAGCACTCGGTTTCTCCCCAGTAGTAGGCCTTTATTGACTCAATTGTAACATGACGACCTATGTGACTTTGGCAGGACTTTTTAGCGACTACTTTTGAACTAGTGGGCTAAGATTTGAAACAAACGATCGGTGGGAAACCAGCTTTCAGGGGAGGCCTCCCCCGAGTCTCTGGACAGCTGTGGGGCCGAACGGCGAGCGTCAAAGCACTCGGTTTCGCTCCAGTTGTAGGCCTTTATGGACTAAATTGTAACATGACGACCTATGTGACTTTGGCAGGACTCTTTAGCGCTTACTTTTGAGCTAGTGGGCTAAGATTTGAAACAAACGATCGGTGGGAATCCAGCTTTCAGGGGAGGCCTCCCCCGAGTCTCTGGACGGCTGTGGGACCGAGTGGCGAGCGTTAAAGCACTCAGTTTCGCTCTAATACCATTACGACCGATTTGACTTCGGCACGACTTTAGGTGACTTAATTTCAGCCTAGCGGGCTAGGAATTCACACATACAATCCTTGGGAATCCAGCTTTCAGGGGAGGCCTCTTCCAAGCCTCTCAGAGGTCGTGGGGCCGAACGGCGAGCGTCAAAGCACTCGGTTTCGCTCCAGTAGTAGGCCTTTATTGACTAAATTGTAACATGACGACCTATGTGACTTTGGCAGGACTTTTTAGCGCTCACTTTTGAGCTAGTGGGCTAAGATTTTGAACAAACGATCGATGGGAATCCAGCTTTCAGGGGAGGCCTCCCCCGAGTCTCTGGACGGCTGTGGGGCCGAGCGGCAAGCGTTAAAGCACTCAGTTTCGCTCGAGTACCATGATGACCGATTTGACTTCGGCACGACTTTAGGTGGCTTAATTTCAGCCGAGCGGGCTAGGACTTCACACAGACAAGCCTTGGGAATCCAGCTTTCAAGGGAGGCCTCTTCCAAGCCTCTCGGAGGTCGTGGGGGCCGAACGGCGAGCGTCGAAGCACTCGGTTTCGCTCCAGTAGTAGGCCTTTCTTGACTAAATTGTTACATGACAACCTATGTGATTTTGGCAGGACTTTTTAGCGCTTACTTTTGAGCTAGTGGGCTAAGATTTGAAACAAACGATCGGTGGGAATCCAGCTTTTAGGGGAGGCCTCCCCCGAGTCTCTGGACAGCTGTGTGGCCGAGCGGCGAGCGTTAAAGCACTCAGTTTCGCTCGAGTACCATGACGACCGATTTGACTTCGGCACGACTTTAGGTCGCTTAATTTCAGCCGAGCGGTCTAGGAATTCACACAGACAAGCCGTGGAAATCCAGCTTTCAAGGGAGGCCTCTTCCAAGCCTCTCGGAGCTCGTGGGGCCGAACGGCGAGCGTCGAAGCACTCGGTTTCACTCCAGTAGTAGGCCTTTATTGACTAAATTGTAACATGACGACCTATGTGACTTTGGCAGGGCTTTTTAGCACTCACTTTTGAGCTAGTGGGCTAAGATTTGAAACAAACGATCGGTGGGAATCCAGCTTTCAGGGGACGCCACCCCCGAGTCTCTGGACGGCTGTGGGACCGAGTGGCGAGTGTTAAAGCACTCGGTTTCGCTCCAGTAGTAGGTCTTTATTCACTAAATTGTAACATGACGACCTATGTGACTTTGGCAGGACTTTTTAGCGCTTACTTTTGAGCTATTGGGCTAAGATTTTGAACAAACGATCGATGGGAATCCAGCTTTCAGGGGAGGCCTCCCCCGAGTCTCTGGACGGCTGTGGGGCCGAGCGGCATGCGTTAAAGCACTCAGTTTCGCTCGAGTACCATGATGACCGATTTGACTTCGGCACAACTTTAGGTCGCTTAATATCAGCCGAGCGGGCTAGGAATTCACACAGACAAGCCGTGGGAATCCAGCTTTCAAGGGAGGCCTCTTCTAAGCCTCTCGGAGCTCGTGGGGCCGAACGGCGAGCGTCGAAGCACTCTGTTTCGCTCCAGTAGTAGGCCTTTCTTGACTAAATTGTAACATGACAACCTATGTGACTTTGGCAGGACTTTTTAGCGCTTACTTTTGAGCTAGTGGGCTAAGATTTGAAACAAACGATCGGTGGGAATCCAGCTTTTAGGGATGGCCTCCCCCGAGTCTCTGGACAGCTGTGTGGCCGAGCGGCGAGCTTCAAAGCACTCGGTTTCTCCCCAGTAGTAGGCCTTTATTGACTAAATTGTAACATGACAACCTATGTGATTTTGGCAGGACTTTTTAGCGCTTACTTTTGAGCTAGTGGGCTAAGATTTGAAACAAACGATCGGTGGGAATCCAGCTTTTAGGGGAGGCCTCCCCCGAGTCTCTGGACAGCTGTGTGGCCGAGCGGCGAGCGTTAAAGCACTCAGTTTCGCTCGAGTACCATGACGACCGATTTGACTTCGGCACGACTTTAGGTCGCTTAATTTCAGCCGAGCGGTCTAGGAATTCACACAGACAAGCCGTGGAAATCCAGCTTTCAAGGGAGGCCTCTTCCAAGCCTCTCGGAGGTCGTGGGGCCGAACGGCGAGCGTCGAAGTACTTGGTTTCGCTCCAGTAGTAGGCCTTTCTTGACTAAATTGTAACATGACAACCTATGTGATTTTGGCAGGACTTTTTAGCGCTTACTTTTGAGCTAGTGGGCTAAGATTTGAAACAAACGATCGGTGGGAATCCAGCTTTTAGGGGAGGCCTCCCCCGAGTCTCTGGACAGCTGTGTGGCCGAGCGGCGAGCGTTAAAGCACTCAGTTTCGCTCGAGTACCATGACGACCGATTTGACTTCGGCACGACTTTAGGTCGCTTAATATCAGCCGAGCGGGCTAGGAATTCACACAGACAAGCCGTGGGAATCCAGCTTTCAAGGGAGGCCTCTTCTAAGCCTCTCGGAGCTCGTGGGGCCGAACGGCGAGCGTCGAAGCACTCTGTTTCGCTCCAGTAGTAGGCCTTTCTTGACTAAATTGTAACATGACAACCTATGTGACTTTGGCAGGACTTTTTAGCGCTTACTTTTGAGCTAGTGGGCTAAGATTTGAAACAAACGATCGGTGGGAATGCAGCTTTTAGGGATGGCCTCCCCCGAGTCTCTGGACAGCTGTGTGGCCGAGCGGCGAGCTTCAAAGCACTCGGTTTCTCCCCAGTAGTAGGCCTTTATTGACTAAATTGTAACATGACGATCTATGTGACTTTGGCAGGACATTTTAGCGCGTACTTTTGAACGAGTGGGCTAAGATTTGAAAAAAAACGATCGGTGGGAAACCAGCTTTCAGGGGAGGCCTCCCCCGAGTCTCTGGACAGCTGTGGGGCCGAACGGCGAGCGTTACAGCACTCTGTTTCGGTCCAGTAATAGGCCTTTATTGACTAAATTGTAACATGACGACCTATGTGATTTTGGCAGGACTTTTTAGCGCTTACGTTTGAGCTAGTGGGCTAAGATTTAAAACAAACGATCGGTGGGAATCCAGCTTTCAGGGGAGGCCTCTTCCAAGCCTCTCAGAGGTCGTGGGGCCGAACGGCGAGCGTTAAAGCACTCGGTTTCTCCCCAGTAGTAGGCCTTTATTGACTAAATTGTAACATGACGATCTATGTGACTTTGGCAGGACTTTTTAGCGCCTACTTTTGAGCTAGTGGGCTAAGATTTGAAACAAACGATCGGTGGGAATCCAGCTTTCAGGGGAGGCCTCCCCCAAGTCTCTGGATGGCTGTGGGACCGAGTGGCGAGCGTTAAAGCACTCAGTTTCGCTCGAATACCATTACGACCGATTTGACTTCGGCACGACTTTAGGTCACTTAATTTCAGCCTAGCGGGCTAGGAATTCACACAGACAATCCTTGGGAATCCAGCTTTCAGTGGAGGCCTCTTCCAAGCCTCTCAGAGGTCGTGGGGCCGAACGGCGAGCGTCAAAGCACTCGGTTTCGCTCCAGTAGTAGGCCTTTATTGACTAAATTGTAACATGACGACCTATGTGACTTTGGCAGGACTTTTTAGCGCTTACTTTTGAGCTAGTGGGCTAAGATTTTAAACAAACGATCGGTGGGAATCCAACTTTCAGGGGAGGCCTCCCCCGAGTCTCTGGACCGCTGTGGGGCCGAGCGGCATGCGTTAAAGCACTCGGTTTCGCTCCAGTAGTAGGCATTTATTCACTAAATTGTAACATGACGACCTATGTGACTTTGGCAGGACTTTTTAGCGCTTACTTTTGAGCTAGTGGGCTAAGATTTGAAACAAACGATTGGTGGGAATCCAGCTTTCAGGGGAGGCCTCTTCCAAGCCTCTCAGAGGTCGTGGGGCCGAACGGCGAGCGTTAAAGCACTCGGTTTCTCCCCAGTAGTAGGCCTTTATTGACTAAATTGTAACATGACGATCTATGTGACTTTGGCAGGACTTTTTAGCGCCTACTTTTGAACTAGTGGGCTAAGATTTGAAACAAACGATCGGTGGGAAACCAGCTTTCAGGGGAGGCCTCCCCCGAGTCTCTGGACAGCTGTGGGGCCGAGCGGCGAGCGTTAAAGCACTCTGTTTCGATCCAGTAATAGGCCTTTATTGACTAAATTGTAACATGACGACCTATGTGATTTTGGCAGGACTTTTTAGCGCTTACGTTTGAGCTAGTGGGCTAAGATTTAAAACAAACGATCGGTGGGAATCCAGCTTTCAGGAGAGGCCTCTTCCAAGCCTCTCAGAGGTCGTGGGGCCGAACGGCGAGCGTTTAAGCACTCAGTTTCGGTCCAGTAGTAGGCCTTTATTGACTAAATTGTAACATGACAACCTATGTGACTTTGGCAGGACTTTTTAGCGCTTACTTTTGAGCTAGTGGGCTTTCAGGGGAGGCCTCCCCCGAGTCTCTGGACGGCTGTGGGGCGGAGCGGCAAGCGTTAAAGCACTCAGTTTCGTTCGAGTACCATGATGACCGATTTGACTTCGGCACAACTTTAGGTCGCTTAATTTCAGCCGAGCGGGCTAGGACTTCACACAGACAAGCCTTGGGAATCCAGCTTTCAAGGGAGGCCTCTTCCAAGCCTCTCGGAGGTCGTGGGGCCGAACGGCGAGCGTCGAAGCACTCGGTTTCGCTCCAGTAGTAGGCCATTCTTGACTAAATTGTAACATGACAACCTATGTGACTTTGGCAGTTCTTTTTAGCGCTTAATTTTGAGCTAGTGGGCTAAGATTTGAAACAAACGATCGGTGTGAATCCAGCTTTCAGGGGAGACCTCTCCCGAGTCTCTGGACGGCTGTGGGGCCGAGCGGCAAGCGTTAAAGCACTCAGTTTCGCTCGAGTACCATGACGACCGATTTGACTTCGGCACGACTTTAAGTCGCTTAATTTCAGCCGAGCGGGCTAGGAATTCACACAGACAAGCCTTGGGAATCCAGCTTTCAAGGGAGGCCTCTTCCAAGCCTCTCGGAGGTCGTGGGGCCGAACGGCGAGCGTCGAAGCACTCGGTTTCGCTCCAGTAGTCGGCCTTTCTTGACTAAATTGTAACATGACAACCTATGTGAGTTTGGCAGGACTTTTTAGCGCTTACTTTTGAGCTAGTGGGCTAAGATTTGAAACAAACGATCGGTGGGAATTCAGCTTTCAGGGGAGGCCTCCCCCAAGTCTCTGGACGGCTGTGGGCCCGAACGGCGAGCTTCAAAGCACTCGGTTTCTCCCCAGTAGTAGGCCTTTATTGACTAAATTGTAACATGAAGATCTATGTGACTTTGGCAGGACTTTTTAGCGCCTACTTTTGAACTAGTGGGCTAAGATTTGAAACAAACGATCAGTGCGAAACCAGCTTTCAGGGGAGACCTCCCCCGAGTCTCTGGACAGCTGTGGGGCCGAGCGGCGAGCGTTAAAGCACTCTGTTTCGGTCCAGTAATAGGCCTTTATTGACTAAATTGTAACATGACGACCTATGTGATTTTGGCAGGACTTTTTAGCGCTTACTTTTGAGCTAGTGGGCTAAGATTTGAAACAAACGATCGGTGGGAATCCAGCTTTCAGGGGAGGCCTCTTCCAAGCCTCTCAGAGGTCGTGGGGCCGAACGGCGAGCGTTAAAGCACTCAGTTTCGGTCCAGTAGTAGGCCTTTATTGACTAAATTGTAACATGACAACCTATGTGACTTTGGCAGGACTTTTTAGCGCTTACTTTTGAGCTAGTGGGCTAAGATTTGAAACAAACGATCGGTGGGAATCCAGCTTTCAGGGGAGGCCTCCCCCAAGTCTCTGGAGGGCTGTGGGACCGAGTGGCGAGTGTTAAAGCACTCAGTTTCGCTCGAATACCATTACGACCGATTTGACTTCGGCACGACTTTAGGTCACTTAATTTCAGCCTAGCGGGCTAGGAATTCACACAGACAATCCTTGGGAATGCAGCTTTCAGTGGAGGCCTCTTCCAAGCCTCTCAGAGGTCGTGGGGCCGAACGGCGAGCGTCAAAGCACTCGGTTTCGCTCCAATAGTAGGCCTTTATTGACTCAATTGTAACATGACGACCTATGTGACTTTGGCAGGACTTTTTAGCGCTTACTTTTGAGCTAGTGGGCTAAGATTTGAAACACACGATCGATGGGAATCCAGCTTTCAGGGGAGGCCTCCCCCGAGTCTCTGGACGGCTGTGGGGCCGAGCGGCAAGCGTTAAAGCACTCAGTTTCGCTCGAGTACCATGATGACCGATTTGACTTCGGCACAACTTTAGGTCGCTTAATTTCAGCCGAGCGGGCTAGGACTTCACACAGACAAGCCTTGGGAATCCAGCTTTCAAGGGAGGCCTCTTCCAAGCCTCTCAGAGGTCGTGGGGCCGAACGGTGAGCGTCGAAGTACGCGGTTTCGCTCCAGTAGTAGGCCTTTCTTGACTAAATTGTAACATGACAACCTATGTGACTTTGGCAGGACTTTTTAGCGCTTACGTTTGAGCTAGTGGGCTATGATTTGAAACAAACGATCGGTGGGAATCCAGCTTTCAGGGGAGGCCTCCCCCGAGTCTCTGGACGGCTGTGGGGCCGAACGGCGAGCTTCAAAGCACTCGGTTTCTCCCCAGTAGTAGGCCTTTATTGACTAAATTGTAACATGACGATCTATGTGATTTTGGCAGGACTTTTTAGCGCCTACTTTTGAACTAGTGGGCTAAGATTTGAAAAAAACGATCGGTGGGAATCCAGCTTTCAGGGGAGGCCTCTTCCAAGCCTCTCAGAGGTCGTGGGGCCGAACGGCGAGCGTCAAAGCACTCGGTTTCGCTCCAGTTGTAGGCCTTTATGGACTAAATTGTAACATGACGACCTATGTGACTTTGGCAGGACTTTTTAGCGCTTACTTTTGAGCTAGTGGGCTAAGATTTGAAACAAACGATCGGTGGGAATCCAGCTTTCAGGGGAGGCCTCCCCCGAGTCTCTGGACGGCTGTGGGACCGAGTGGCGAGCGTTAAAGCACTCAGTTTCGCTCTAATACCATTACGACCGATTTGACTTCGGCACGACTTTAGGTGACTTAATTTCAGCCTAGCGGGCTAGGAATTCACACATACAATCCTTGGGAATCCAGCTTTCAGGGGAGGCCTCTTCCAAGCCTCTCAGAGGTCGTGGGGCCGAACGGCGAGCGTTAAAGCACTCGGTTTCTCCCCAGTAGTAGGCCTTTATTGACTAAATTGTAACATGACGATCTATGTGACTTTGGCAGGACTTTTTAGCGCCTACTTTTGAGCTAGTGGGCTAAGATTTGAAACAAACGATCGGTGGGAATCCAGCTTTCAGGGGAGGCCTCCCCCAAGTCTCTGGATGGCTGTGGGACCGAGTGGCGAGCGTTAAAGCACTCAGTTTCGCTCGAATACCATTACGACCGATTTGACTTCGGCACGACTTTAGGTCACTTAATTTCAGCCTAGCGGGCTAGGAATTCACACAGACAATCCTTGGGAATCCAGCTTTCAGGGGAGGCCACTTCCAAGACTCTCAGAGGTCGTGGGGCCCGAACGGCGAGCGTCAAAGCACTCGGTTTCGCTCCAGTAGTAGGCCTTTATTGACTAAATTGTAACATGACGACCTATGTGACTTTGGCAGACTTTTTTAGCGATACTTTGGCAGGACTTTTTAGCGCTTACCTTTTGAGCTAGGGGCTAAGATTTGAAACAAAACGATCGGTGGGAAATCCAGCTTTCAGGGGAGGCCTCCCCCCGAGTCTCTGGACGGCTGTGGGACCGAGTGGCGAGCGTTAAAGCACTCAGTTTCGCTCTAATACCATTACGACCGATTTGACTTCGGCACGGACTTTAGGGACTTAATTTCAGCCTAGCGGGCTAGGAATTCACACATACAATCCTTGGGAATCCAGCTTTCAGGGGAGGCCTCTTCCAAGCCTCTCAGAGGTCGTGGGGCCGAACGGCGAGCGTTAAAGCACTCGGTTCTCCCAGTAGTAGGCCTTTATTGACTAAATTGTAACATGACGATCTATGTGACTTTGGCAGGACTTTTTAGCGCCTACTTTTGAGCTAGTGGGCTAAGATTTGAAACAAACGATCGGTGGGAATCCAGCTTTCAGGGGAGGCCTCCCCCAAGTCTCTGGATGGCTGTGGGACCGATTACTTTTTGAGCTAGTGGGCTAAGATTTTAAACAAACGATCGGTGGGAATCCAACTTTCAGGGGAGGCCTCCCCCGAGTCTCTGGACCGCTGTGGGGCCGAGCGGCATGCGTTAAAGCACTCGGTTTCGCTCCAGTAGTAGGCATTTATTCACTAAATTGTAACATGACGACCTATGTGACTTTGGCAGGACTTTTTAGCGCTTACTTTTGAGCTAGTGGGCTAAGATTTGAAACAAACGATTGGTGGGAATCCAGCTTTCAGGGGAGGCCTCTTCCAAGCCTCTCAGAGGTCGTGGGGCCTAACGGCGAGCGTTAAAGCACTCGGTTTCTCCCCAGTAGTAGGCCTTTATTGACTAAATTGTAACATGACGATCTATGTGACTTTGGCAGGACATTTTAGCGCTTACTTTTGAGCTAGTGGGCTAAGATTTGAAACACACGATCGATGGGAATCCAGCTTTCAGGGGAGGCCTCCCCCGAGTCTCTGGACGGCTGTGGGGCCGAGCGGCAAGCGTTAAAGCACTCAGTTTCGCTCGAGTACCATGATGACCGATTTGACTTCGGCACAACTTTAGGTCGCTTAATTTCAGCCGAGCGGGCTAGGACTTCACACAGACAAGCCTTGGGAATCCAGCTTTCAAGGGAGGCCTCTTCCAAGCCTCTCAGAGGTCGTGGGGCCGAACGGTGAGCGTCGAAGTACGCGGTTTCGCTCCAGTAGTAGGCCTTTCTTGACTAAATTGTAACATGACAACCTATGTGACTTTGGCAGGACTTTTTAGCGCTTACGTTTGAGCTAGTGGGCTATGATTTGAAACAAACGATCGGTGGGAATCCAGCTTTCAGGGGAGGCCTCCCCCGAGTCTCTGGACGGCTGTGGGGCCGAACGGCGAGCTTCAAAGCACTCGGTTTCTCCCCAGTAGTAGGCCTTTATTGACTAAATTGTAACATGACGATCTATGTGACTTTGGCAGGACTTTTTAGCGCCTACTTTTGAACTAGTGGGCTAAGATTTGAAAAAAACGATCGGTGGGAATCCAGCTTTCAGGGGAGGCCTCTTCCAAGCCTCTCAGAGGTCGTGGGGCCGAACGGCGAGCGTCAAAGCACTCGGTTTCGCTCCAGTTGTAGGCCTTTATGGACTAAATTGTAACATGACGACCTATGTGACTTTGGCAGGACTTTTTAGCGCTTACTTTTGAGCTAGTGGGCTAAGATTTGAAACAAACGATCGGTGGGAATCCAGCTTTAAGGGGAGGCCTCCCCCGAGTCTCTGGACGGCTGTGGGACCGAGTGGCGAGCGTTAAAGCACTCAGTTTCGCTCTAATACCATTACGACCGATTTGACTTCGGCACGACTTTAGGTGACTTAATTTCAGCCTAGCGGGCTAGGAATTCACACATACAATCCTTGGGAATCCAGCTTTCAGGGGAGGCCTCTTCCAAGCCTCTCAGAGGTCGTGGGGCCGAACGGCGAGCGTTAAAGCACTCGGTTTCTCCCCAGTAGTAGGCCTTTATTGACTAAATTGTAACATGACGATCTATGTGACTTTGGCAGGACTTTTTAGCGCCTACTTTTGAGCTAGTGGGCTAAGATTTGAAACAAACGATCGGTGGGAATCCAGCTTTCAGGGGAGGCCTCCCCCAAGTCTCTGGATGGCTGTGGGACCGAGTGGCGAGCGTTAAAGCACTCAGTTTCGCTCGAATACCATTACGACCGATTTGACTTCGGCACGACTTTAGGTCACTTAATTTCAGCCTAGCGGGCTAGGAATTCACACAGACAATCCTTGGGAATCCAGCTTTCAGTGGAGGCCTCTTCCAAGCCTCTCAGAGGTCGTGGGGCCGAACGGCGAGCGTCAAAGCACTCGGTTTCGCTCCAGTAGTAGGCCTTTATTGACTAAATTGTAACATGACGACCTATGTGACTTTGGCAGGACTTTTTAGCGCTTACTTTTGAGCTAGTGGGCTAAGATTTTAAACAAACGATCGGTGGGAATCCAACTTTCAGGGGAGGCCTCCCCCGAGTCTCTGGACCGCTGTGGGGCCGAGCGGCATGCGTTAAAGCACTCGGTTTCGCTCCAGTAGTAGGCATTTATTCACTAAATTGTAACATGACGACCTATGTGACTTTGGCAGGACTTTTTAGCGCTTACTTTTGAGCTAGTGGGCTAAGATTTGAAACAAACGATTGGTGGGAATCCAGCTTTCAGGGGAGGCCTCTTCCAAGCCTCTCAGAGGTCGTGGGGCCTAACGGCGAGCGTTAAAGCACTCGGTTTCTCCCCAGTAGTAGGCCTTTATTGACTAAATTGTAACATGACGATCTATGTGACTTTGGCAGGACTTTTTAGCGCCTACTTTTGAACTAGTGGGCTAAGATTTGAAACAAACGATCGGTGGGAAACCAGCTTTCAGGGGAGGCCTCCCCCGAGTCTCTGGACAGCTGTGGGGCCGAGCGGCGAGCGTTAAAGCACTCTGTTTCGGTCCAGTAATAGGCCTTTATTGACTAAATTGTAACATGACGACCTATGTGATTTTGGCAGGACTTTTTAGCGCTTACGTTTGAGCTAGTGGGCTAAGATTTAAAACAAACGATCGGTGGGAATCCAGCTTTCAGGAGAGGCCTCTTCCAAGCCTCTCAGAGGTCGTGGGGCCGAACGGCGAGCGTTTAAGCACTCAGTTTCGGTCCAGTAGTAGGCCTTTATTGACTAAATTGTAACATGACAACCTATGTGACTTTGGCAGGACTTTTTAGCGCTTACTTTTGAGCTAGTGGGCTTTCAGGGGAGGCCTCCCCCGAGTCTCTGGACGGCTGTGGGGCGGAGCGGCAAGCGTTAAAGCACTCAGTTTCGTTCGAGTACCATGATGACCGATTTGACTTCGGCACAACTTTAGGTCGCTTAATTTCAGCCGAGCGGGCTAGGACTTCACACAGACAAGCCTTGGGAATCCAGCTTTCAAGGGAGGCCTCTTCCAAGCCTCTCGGAGGTCGTGGGGCCGAACGGCGAGCGTCGAAGCACTCGGTTTCGCTCCAGTAGTAGGCCATTCTTGACTAAATTGTAACATGACAACCTATGTGACTTTGGCAGTTCTTTTTAGCGCTTAATTTTGAGCTAGTGGGCTAAAATTTGAAACAAACGATCGGTGTGAATCCAGCTTTCAGGGGAGACCTCTCCCGAGTCTCTGGACGGCTGTGGGGCCGAGCGGCAAGCGTTAAAGCACTCAGTTTCGCTCGAGTACCATGACGACCGATTTGACTTCGGCACGACTTTAGGTCGCTTAATTTCAGCCGAGCGGGCTAGGAATTCACACAGACAAGCCTTGGGAATCCAGCTTTCAAGGGAGGCCTCTTCCAAGCCTCTCGGAGGTCGTGGGGCCGAACGGCGAGCGTCGAAGCACTCGGTTTCGCTCCAGTAGTAGGCCTTTCTTGACTAAATTGTAACATGACAACCTATGTGAGTTTGGCAGGACTTTTTAGCGCTTACTTTTGAGCTAGTGGGCTAAGATTTGAAACAAACGATCGGTGGGAATTCAGCTTTCAGGGGAGGCCTCCCCCAAGTCTCTGGACGGCTGTGGGCCCGAACGGCGAGCTTCAAAGCACTCGGTTTCTCCCCAGTAGTAGGCCTTTATTGACTAAATTGTAACATGAAGATCTATGTGACTTTGGCAGGACTTTTTAGCGCCTACTTTTGAACTAGTGGGCTAAGATTTGAAACAAACGATCGGTGCGAAACCAGCTTTCAGGGGAGACCTCCCCCGAGTCTCTGGACAGCTGTCGGGCCGAGCGGCGAGCGTTAAAGCACTCTGTTTCGGTCCAGTAATAGGCCTTTATTGACTAAATTGTAACATGACGACCTATGTGATTTTGGCAGGACTTTTTAGCGCTTACTTTTGAGCTAGTGGGCTAAGATTTGAAACAAACGATCGGTGGGAATCCAGCTTTCAGGGGAGGCCTCTTCCAAGCCTCTCAGAGGTCGTGGGGCCGAACGGCGAGCGTTAAAGCACTCAGTTTCGGTCCAGTAGTAGGCCTTTATTGACTAAATTGTAACATGACAACCTATGTGACTTTGGCAGGACTTTTTAGCGCTTACTTTTGAGCTAGTGGGCTAAGATTTGAAACAAACGATCGGTGGGAATCCAGCTTTCAGGGGAGGCCTCCCCCAAGTCTCTGGAGGGCTGTGGGACCGAGTGGCGAGTGTTAAAGCACTCAGTTTCGCTCGAATACCATTACGACCGATTTGACTTCGGCACGACTTTAGGTGACTTAATTTCAGCCTAGCGGGCTAGGAATTCACACATACAATCCTTGGGAATCCAGCTTTCAGGGGAGGCCTCTTCCAAGCCTCTCAGAGGTCGTGGGGCCGAACGGCGAGCGTCAAAGCACTCGGTTTCGCTCCAGTAGTAGGCCTTTATTGACTAAATTGTAACATGACGACCTATGTGACTTTGGCAGGACTTTTTAGCGCTCACTTTTGAGCTAGTGGGCTAAGATTTGAAACAAACGATCGGTGGGAATCCAGCTTTCAGGGGACGCCACCCCCGAGTCTCTGGACGGCTGTGGGACCGAGTGGCGAGTGTTAAAGCACTCGGTTTCGCTCCAGTAGTAGGTCTTTATTCACTAAATTGTAACATGACGACCTATGTGACTTTGGCAGGACTTTTTAGCGCTTACTTTTGAGCTAGTGGGCTAAGATTTTGAACAAACGATCGATGGGAATCCAGCTTTCAGGGGAGGCCTCCCCCGAGTCTCTGGACGGCTGTGGGGCCGAGCGGCAAGCGTTAAAGCACTCAGTTTCGCTCGAGTACCATGATGACCGATTTGACTTCGGCACAACTTTAGGTCGCTTAATTTCAGCCGAGCGGGCTAGGACTTCACACAGACAAGCCTTGGGAATCCAGCTTTCAAGGGAGGCCTCTTCCAAGCCTCTCGGAGGTCGTGGGGCCGAACGGCGAGCGTCGAAGCACTCGGTTTCGCTCCAGTAGTGGGCCTTTCTTGACTAAATTGTAACATGACAACCTATGTGATTTTGGCAGGACTTTTTAGCGCTTACTTTTGAGCTAGTGGGCTAAGATTTGAAACAAACGATCGGTGGGAATCCAGCTTTTAGGGGAGGCCTCCCCCGAGTCTCTGGACAGCTGTGTGGCCGAGCGGCGAGCGTTAAAGCACTCAGTTTCGCTCGAGTACCATGACGACCGATTTGACTTCGGCACGACTTTAGGTCGCTTAATATCAGCCGAGCGGGCTAGGAATTCACACAGACAAGCCGTGGGAATCCAGCTTTCAAGGGAGGCCTCTTCTAAGCCTTTCGGAGCTCGTGGGGCCGAACGGCGAGCGTCGAAGCACTCTGTTTCGCTCCAGTAGTAGGCCTTTATTGACTAAATTGTAACATGACAACCTATGTGACTTTGGCAGGACTTTTTAGCGCTTACTTTAGATCTAGTGGGCTAAGATTTGAAACAAACGATCGGTGGGAATTCAGCTTTCAGGGGAGGCCTCCCCCAAGTCTCTGGACGGCTGTGGGGCCGAACGGCGAGCTTCAAAGCACTCGGTTTCTCCCCAGTAGTAGGCCTTTATTGACTAAATTGTAACATGACGATCTATGTGACTTTGGCAGGACTTTTTAGCGCCTACTTTTGAACTAGTGGGCTAAGATTTGAAACAAACGATCGGTGGGCAACCAGCTTTCAGGGGAGGCCTCCCCCGAGTCTCTGGACAGCTGTGAGGCCGAGCGGCGAGCGTTAAAGCACTCTGTTTCGGTCCAGTAATAGGCCTTTATTGACTAAATTGTAACATGACGACCTATGTGATTTTGGCAGGACTTTTTAGCGCTTACGTTTGAGCTAGTGGGCTAAGATGTAAAACAAACGATCATTGGGAATCCAGCTTTCAGGGGAGGCCTCTTCCAAGCCTCTCAGAGGTCGTGGGGCCGAACGGTGAGCGTTAAAGCACTCGGTTTCTCCCCCGTAGTAGGCCTTTATTGACTAAATTGTAACATGACGATCTATGTGACTTTGGCAGGACTTTTTAGCGCCTACTTTTGAACTAGTGGGCTAAGATTTGAAACAAACGATCGGTGGGAATCCACCTTTCAGGGGAGGCCTCCCCCGAGTCTCTGGACATCTGTGTGGCCGAGCGCGAGCGTTAAAGCACTCAGTTTCGCTCGAGTACCATGACGACCGATTTGACTTCGGCACGACTTTAGGTCGCTTAATTTCAGCCGAGCGGGCTAGGAATTCACACAGACAAGCCGTGGGAATCCAGCTTTCAAGGGAGGCCTCTTCCAAGCCTCTTGGAGCTCGTGGGGCCGAACGGCGAGCGTCGAAGCACTCGGTTTCGCTCCAGTAGTAGGCCTTTATTGACTAAATTGTAACATGACAACCTATGTGACTTTGGCAGGACTTTTTAGCGCTTACGTTTGAGCTAGTGGGCTAAGATTTAAAACAAACGATCGGTGGGAATCCAGCTTTCAGGGGAGGCCTCTTCCAAGCCTCTCAGAGGTCGTGGGGCCGAACGGCGAGCGTTAAAGCACTCAGTTTTGGTCCAGTAGTAGGCCTTTATTGACTAAATTGTAACATGACAACCTGTGTGACTTTGGCAGTTCTTTTTAGCGCTTCATTTTGAGCTAGTGGGCTAAGATTTGAAACAAACGATCGGTATGAATCCAGCTTTCAGGGGAGGCCTCCCCTGAGTCTCTGGACGGCTGTGGGGCCGAACGGCGAGCTTCAAAGCACTCGGTTTCTCCCCAGTAGTAGGCCTTTATTGACTAAATTGTAACATGACGATCTATGTGACTTTGGCAGGACTTTTTAGCGCCTTCTTTTGAACTAGTGGGCTAAGATTTGAAAAAAACGATCGGTGGGAATCCAGCTTTCAGGGGAGGCCTCTTCCAAGCCTCTCAGAGGTCGTGGGGCCGAACGGCGAGCGTCAAAGCACTCGGTTTCGCTCCAGTTGTAGGCCTTTATGGACTAAATTGTAACATGACGACCTATGTGACTTTGGCAGGACTTTTTAGCGCTTACTTTTGAGCTAGTGGGCTAAGATTTGAAACAAACGATCGGTGGGAATCCAGCTTTCAGGGGAGGCCTCCCCCGAGTCTATGGACGGCTGTGGGACCGAGTGGCGAGCGTTAAAGCACTCAGTTTTGCTCTAATACCATTACGACCGATTTGACTTCGGCACGACTTTAGGTGACTTAATTTCAGCCTAGCGGGCTAGGAATTCACACATACAATCCTTGGGAATCCAGCTTTCAGGGGAGGCCTCTTCCAAGCCTCTCAGAGGTCGTGGGGCCGAACGGCGAGCGTCAAAGCACTCGGTTTCGCTCCAGTAGTAGGCCTTTATGGACTAAATTGTAACATGACGACCTATGTGACTTTGGCAGGACTTTTTAGCGCTCACTTTTGAGCTAGTGGGGTAAGATTTGAAACAAACGATCGGTGGGAATCCAGCTTTCAGGGGACGCCACCCCCGAGTCTCTGGACGGCTGTGGGACCGAGTGGCGAGTGTTAAAGCACTCTGTTTCGCTCCAGTAGTAGGTCTTTATTCACTAAATTGTAACATGACGACCTATGTGACTTTGGCAGGACTTTTTAGCGCTTACTTTTGAGCTAGTGGGCTAAGATTTTGAACAAACGATCGATGGGAATCCAGCTTTCAGGGGAGGCCTCCCCCGAGTCTCTGGACGGCTGTGGGGCCGAGCGGCAAGCGTTAAAGCACTCAGTTTTGCTCGAGTACCATGATGACCGATTTGACTTCGGCACAACTTTAGGTCGCTTAATTTCAGCCGAGCGGGCTAGGACTTCACACAGACAAGCCTTGGGAATCCAGCTTTCAAGGGAGGCCTCTTCCAAGCCTCTCGGAGGTCGTGGGGCCGAACGGCGAGCGTCGAAGCACTCGGTTTCGCTCCAGTAGTGGGCCTTTCTTGACTAAATTGTAACATGACAACCTATGTGATTTTGGCAGGACTTTTTAGCGCTTACTTTTGAGCTAGTGGGCTAAGATTTGAAACAAACGATCGGTGGGAATCCAGCTTTTAGGGGAGGCCTCCCCCGAGTCTCTGGACAGCTGTGTGGCCGAGCGGCGAGCGTTAAAGCACTCAGTTTCGCTCGAGTACCATGACGACCGATTTGACTTCGGCACGACTTTAGGTCGCTTAATATCAGCCGAGCGGGCTAGGAATTCACACAGACAAGCCGTGGGAATCCAGCTTTCAAGGGAGGCCTCTTCTAAGCCTCTCGGAGCTCGTGGAGCCGAACGGCGAGCGTCGAAGCACTCTGTTTCGCTCCAGTAGTAGGCCTTTATTGACTAAATTGTAACATGACAACCTATGTGACTTTGGCAGGACTTTTTAGCGCTTACGTTTGAGCTAGTGGGCTAAGATTTAAAACAAACGATCGGTGGGAATCCAGCTTTCAGGGGAGGCCTCTTCCAAGCCTCTCAGAGGTCGTGGGGCCGAACGGCGAGCGTCAAAGCACTCGGTTTCGCTCCAGTAGTAGGCCTTTATTGACTAAATTGTAACATGACGACCTATGTGACTTTGGCAGGACTTTTTAGCGCTCACTTTTGAGCTAGTGGGGTAAGATTTGAAACAAACGATCGGTGGGAATCCAGCTTTCAGGGGACGCCACCCCCGAGTCTCTGGACGGCTGTGGGACCGAGTGGCGAGTGTTAAAGCACTCGGTTTCGCTCCAGTAGTAGGTCTTTATTCACTAAATTGTAACATGACGACCTATGTGACTTTGGCAGGACTTTTTAGCGCTTACTTTTGAGCTAGTGGGCTAAGATTTTGAACAAACGATCGATGGGAATCCAGCTTTCAGGGGAGGCCTCCCCCGAGTCTCTGGACGGCTGTGGGGCCGAGCGGCAAGCGTTAAAGCACTCAGTTTCGCTCGAGTACCATGATGACCGATTTGACTTCGGCACAACTTTAGGTCGCTTAATTTCAGCCGAGCGGGCTAGGACTTCACACAGACAAGCCTTGGGAATCCAGCTTTCAAGGGAGGCCTCTTCCAAGCCTCTCGGAGGTCGTGGGGCCGAACGGCGAGCGTCGAAGCACTCGGTTTCGCTCCAGTAGTGGGCCTTTCTTGACTAAATTGTAACATGACAACCTATGTGATTTTGGCAGGACTTTTTAGCGCTTACTTTTTAGCTAGTGGGCTAAGATTTGAAACAAACGATCGGTGGGAATCCAGCTTTTAGGGGAGGCCTCCCCCGAGTCTCTGGACAGCTGTGTGGCCGAGCGGCGAGCGTTAAAGCACTCAGTTTCGCTCGAGTACCATGACGACCGATTTGACTTCGGCACGACTTTAGGTCGCTTAATATCAGCCGAGCGGGCTAGGAATTCACACAGACAAGCCGTGGGAATCCAGCTTTCAAGGGAGGCCTCTTCTAAGCCTCTCGGAGCTCGTGGGGCCGAACGGCGAGCGTCGAAGCACTCTGTTTCGCTCCAGTAGTAGGCCTTTATTGACTAAATTGTAACATGACAACCTATGTGACTTTGGCAGGACTTTTTAGCGCTTACGTTTGAGCTAGTGGGCTAAGATTTAAAACAAACGATCGGTGGGAATCCAGCTTTCAGGGGAGGCCTCTTCCAAGCCTCTCAGAGGTCGTGGGGCCGAACGGCGAGCGTCAAAGCACTCGGTTTCGCTCCAGTAGTAGGCCTTTATTGACTAAATTGTAACATGACGACCTATGTGACTTTGGCAGGACTTTTTAGCGCTCACTTTTGAGCTAGTGGGCTAAGATTTGAAACAAACGATCGGTGGGAATCCAGCTTTCAGGGGACGCCACCCCCGAGTCTCTGGACGGCTGTGGGACCGAGTGGCGAGTGTTAAAGCACTCGGTTTCGCTCCAGTAGTAGGTCTTTATTCACTAAATTGTAACATGACGACCTATGTGACTTTGGCAGGACTTGTTAGCGCTTACTTTTGAGCTAGTGGGCTAAGATTTTGAACAAACGATCGATGGGAATCCAGCTTTCAGGGGAGGCCTCCCCCGAGTCTCTGGACGGCTGTGGGGCCGAGCGGCAAGCGTTAAAGCACTCAGTTTCGCTCGAGTACCATGATGACCGATTTGACTTCGGCACAACTTTAGGTCGCTTAATTTCACCCGAGCGGGCTAGGACTTCACACAGACAAGCCTTGGGAATCCAGCTTTCAAGGGAGGCCTCTTCCAAGCCTCTCGGAGGTCGTGGGGCCGAACGGCGAGCGTCGAAGCACTCGGTTTCGCTCCAGTAGTGGGCCTTTCTTGACTAAATTGTAACATGACAACCTATGTGATTTTGGCAGGACTTTTTAGCGCTTACTTTTGAGCTAGTGGGCTAAGATTTGAAACAAACGATCGGTGGGAATCCAGCTTTTAGGGGAGGCCTCCCCCGAGTCTCTGGACAGCTGTGTGGCCGAGCGGCGAGCGTTAAAGCACTCAGTTTCGCTCGAGTACCATGACGACCGATTTGACTTCGGCACGACTTTAGGTCGCTTAATATCAGCCGAGCGGGCTAGGAATTCACACAGACAAGCCGTGGGAATCCAGCTTTCAAGGGAGGCCTCTTCTAAGCCTCTCGGAGCTCGTGGGGCCGAACGGCGAGCGTCGAAGCACTCTGTTTCGCTCCAGTAGTAGGCCTTTATTGACTAAATTGTAACATGACAACCTATGTGACTTTGGCAGGACTTTTTAGCGCCTACTTTTGAACTAGTGGGCTAAGATTTGAAACAAACGATCGGTGGGAATCCACCTTTCAGGGGAGGCCTCCCCCGAGTCTCTGGACAGCTGTGAGGCCGAGCGGCGAGCGTTAAAGCACTCTGTTTCGGTCCAGTAATAGGCCTTTATTGACTAAATTGTAACATGACGACCTATGTGATTTTGGCAGGACTTTTTAGCGCTTACGTTTGAGCTAGTGGGCTAAGATGTAAAACGAACGATCAGTGGGAATCCAGCTTTCAGGGGAGGCCTCTTCCAAGCCTCTCAGAGGTCGTGGGGCCGAACGGTGAGCGTTAAAGCACTCGGTTTCTCCCCAGTAGTAGGCCTTTATTGACTAAATTGTAACATGACGATCTATGTGACTTTGGCAGGACTTTTTAGCGCCTACTTTTGAACTAGTGGGCTAAGATTTGAAACAAACGATCGGTGGGAATCCACCTTTCAGGGGAGGCCTCCCCCGAGTCTCTGGACAGCTGTGTGGCCGAGCGCGAGCGTTAAAGCACTCAGTTTCGCTCGAGTACCATGACGACCGATTTGACTTCGGCACGACTTTAGGTCGCTTAATTTCAGCCGAGCGGGCTAGGAATTCACACAGACAAGCCGTGGGAATCCAGCTTTCAAGGGAGGCCTCTTCCAAGCCTCTTGGAGCTCGTGGGGCCGAACGGCGAGCGTCGAAGCACTCGGTTTCGCTCCAGTAGTAGGCCTTTATTGACTAAATTGTAACATGACAACCTATGTGACTTTGGCAGGACTTTTTAGCGCTTACGTTTGAGCTAGTGGGCTAAGATTTAAAACAAACGATCGGTGGGAATCCAGCTTTCAGGGGAGGCCTCTTCCAAGCCTCTCAGAGGTCGTGGGGCCGAACGGCGAGCGTTAAAGCACTCAGTTTTGGTCCAGTAGTAGGCCTTTATTGACTAAATTGTAACATGACGACCTGTGTGACTTTGGCAGTTCTTTTTAGCGCTTCATTTTGAGCTAGTGGGCTAAGATTTGAAACAAACGATCGGTGTGAATCCAGCTTTCAGGGGAGGCCTCCCCCGAGTCTCTGGACGGCTGTGGGGCCGAGCGGCAAGCGTTATAGCACTCAGTTTTGCTCGAGTACCATGACGACCGATTTGACTTCGGCACGACTTTAGGTCGCTTAATTTCAGCCGAGCGGGCTAGGAATTCACACAGACAAGCCTTGGGAATCCAGCTTTCAGGGGAGGCCTCCCCCGAGTCTCTGGACCGCTGTGGGGCCGAGCGGCAAGCGTTAAAGCACTCGGTTTCGCTCCAGTAGTAGGCCTTTATTCACTAAATTGTAACATGACGACCTATGTGACTTTGGCAGGACTTTTTGGCGCTTACTTTTGAGCTAGTGGGCTAAGATTTGAAACAAACGATCGGTGGGAATCCAGCTTTCAGGGGAGGCCTCTTCCAAGCCTCTCAGAGGTCGTGGGGCCAAACGGCGAGCGTTAAAGCACTCGGTTTCTCCCCAGTAGTAGGCCTTTATTGACTCAATTGTAACATGACGACCTATGTGACTTTGGCAGGACTTTTTAGCGCCTACTTTTGAACTAGTGGGCTAAGATTTGAAACAAACGATCGGTGGGAAACCAGCTTTCAGGGGAGGCCTCCCCCGAGTCTCTGGACAGCTGTGGGGCCGAACGGCGAGCGTTAAAGCACTCTGTTTCGGTCCAGTAATAGGCCTTTATTGACTAAATTGTAACATGACGACCTATGTGATTTTGGCAGGACTTTTTAGCGCTTACGTTTGAGCTAGTGGGCTAAGATTTAAAACAAACGATCGGTGGGAATCCAGCTTTCAGGGGAGGCCTCTTCCAAGCCTCTCAGAGGTCGTGGGGCCGAACGGCGAGCGTTAAAGCACTCAGTTTCGGTCCAGTAGTAGGCCTTTATTGACTAAATTGTAACATGACTACCTATGTGACTTTGGCAGGACTTTTTAGCGCTTACGTTTGAGCTAGTGGGCTAAGATTTAAAACAAACGATCGGTGGGAATCCAGCTTTCAGGAGAGGCCTGTTCCAAGCCTCTCAGAGGTCGTGGGGCCGAACGGCGAGCGTTAAAGCACTCAGTTTCGGTCCAGTACTAGGCCTTTATTGACTAAATTGTAACATGACAACCTATGTGACTTTGGCAGGACTTTTTAGCGCTTACTTTTGAGCTAGTGGGCTAAGATTTGAAACAAACGATCGGTGGGAATCCAGCTTTCAGGCGAGGCCTCCCCAAAGTCTCTGGACGGCTGTGGGACCGAGTGGCGAGCGTTAAAGCACTCAGTTTCGCTCGAATACCATTACGACCGATTTGACTTCGGCACGACTTTAGGTCACTTAATTTCAGCCTAGCGGGCTAGGAATTCACACAGACAATCCTTGGGAATCCAGCTTTCAGTGGAGGCCTCTTCCGAGCCTCTCAGAGGTCGTGGGGCCGAACGGCGAGCGTCAAAGCACTCGGTTTCGCTCCAGTAGTAGGCCTTTATTGACTAAATTGTAACATGACGACCTATGTGACTTTGGCAGGACTTTTTAGCGCTTACTTTTGAGCTAGTGGGCTAAGATTTGAAACAAACGATCGGTGGGAATCCAGCTTTCAGGGGAGGCCTCCCCCGAGTCTCTGGACGGCTGTGGGGCGGAGCGGCAAGCGTTAAAGCACTCAGTTTCGCTCGAGTACCATGATGACCGATTTGACTTCGGCACAACTTTAGGTCGCTTAATTTCAGCCGAGCGGGCTAGGACTTCACACAGACAAGCCTTGGGAATCCAGCTTTCAAGGGAGGCCTCTTCCAAGCCTCTCGGAGGTCGTGGGGCCGAACGGCGAGCGTCGAAGCACTCGGTTTCGCTCCAGTACTAGGCCATTCTTGACTAAATTGTAACATGACAACCTATGTGACTTTGGCAGTTCTTTTTAGCGCTTAATTTTGAGCTAGTGGGCTAAGATTTGAAACAAACGATCGGTGTGAATCCAGCTTTCAGGGGAGACCTCCCCCGAGTCTCTGGACGGCTATGGGGCCGAGCGGCAAGCGTTAAAGCACTCAGTTTCGCTCGAGTACCATGACGACCGATTTGACTTCGGCACGACTTTAGGTCGCTTAATTTCAGCCGAGCGGGCTAGGAATTCACACAGACAAGCCTTGGGAATCCAGCTTTCAAGGGAGGCCTCTTCCAAGCCTCTCGGAGGTCGTGGGGCCGAACGGCGAGCGTCGAAGAACTCGGTTTCGCTCCAGTAGTAGGCTTTTATTGACTAAATTGTAACATGACGACCTATGTGATTTTGGCAGAACTTTTTAGCGCTTACCTTTAAGCTAGTGAGCTAAGATTTGAAACAAACGATCGGTGGGAATCCAGCTTTCAGGGGAGGCCTCCCCCGAGTCTCTGGACGGCTGTGGGGCCGAGCGGCGAGCGTTAATACACTCAGTTTCGGTCCAGTAGGAGGCCTTTATTGACTAAATTGTAACATGACGACCTATGTGATTTTGGCAGGACTTTTTAGCGCCTACTTTTCAGTTACTGGGCGAAGATTTGAAACAAACGATCGGTGGGAATCCAGCTTTCAGGGGAGGATTCTTCCCAGCCTCTCGGAGGTCGTGGGGCCGAACGGCGAGCGTCAAAGCACTCGTTTTCGCTCCAGTAGTAGGCCTTTATTGACTAAATTGTAACATGACGACCGATGTGACTTTGGCATGACTTTTTAGCGCCTAGTTTTGAGCTAGTGGGCTAAGATTTGAAACAAACGATCGGTGGGAATCCAGCTTTCAGGGGACGCCTCCCCCGAGTCTCTGGACGGCTGTGGGGCAGAGTGGCGAGCGTTAAAGCACTATGTTTCGGTCCAGTAGTAGGCCTTTATTGACTAAATTGTAACATGACGACCTATGTGATTTTGGCAGGACTTTTTAGCGCTTACTTTTGAGCTAGTGGGCTAAGATTTTAAACAAATTATCGGTGGGAATCCAGCTTTCAGGGGAGTCCTCCCCCGAGTCTCTGGACGGCTGTGGGGCCGAGCGGCGAGCGTTAAAGCACTCAGTTTCGCTCGAGTACCATGACGACCGATTTGACTTCGGCACGACTTTAGGTCGCTTAATTTCAGCCTAGCGGGCTAGGAATTCACACAGATAATCTTTGGGAATCCAGCTTTAAGGGGAGGCCTCTTCCAAGCCTCTCAGAGGTCGTGGGGCCGAACGGCGAGCGTCAAAGCACTCGGTTTCGCTCCAGTAGTCGGCCTTTATTGACTAAATTGTAACATGACAACCTATGTGACTTTGGCAGGACTTTTTAGCGCTTACTTTTGAGCTAGTGCGCTAAGATTTGAAAAAAACGATCGGTGGGAATCCAGCTTTCAGGGGAGGCCTCCCCCGAGTCTCTGGACAGCTGTGGGGCCGAACGGCGAGCGTCAAAGCACTCGGTTTCTCTCCAGTAGTAGGCCTTTATTGACTAAATTGGAACGTGACGACCTATGTGAATTTGGCAGGACTTTTTAAAGCTTACTTTTGAGCTAGTGGGCTAAGATTTGAAACAAACGATCGGTGGGAATCCAGCTTTCAGGGGAGGGCTCCCCCGAGTCTCTGGACAGCTGTGGGGCCGAGCGGCGAGCGTTAAAGCACTCAGTTTCGCTCGAGTACCATGACGACCGATTTGACTTCGGCACGACTTTAGGTCACCTAATTTCTGCCTAGCGGGCTAGGAATTTACACAGACAGGCTTTGGGAATCCAGCTTTCAAGGGAGGCCTCTTCCAAGCCTCTCGGAGCTCGTGAAGCCGAACGGTGAGCGTCAAAGAACTCGGTTTCGCTCCAGTAGTAGGCTTTTATTGACTAAATTGTAACATGACGACCTATGTGATTTTGGCAGAACTTTTTAGCGCTTACCTTTAAGCTAGTGAGCTAAGATTTGAAACAAACGATCGGTGGGAATCCAGCTTTCAGGGGAGGCCTCCCCCGAGTCTCTGGACGGCTGTGGGGCCGAGCGGCGAGCGTTAATACACTCAGTTTCGGTCCAGTAGGAGGCCTTTATTGACTAAATTGTAACATGACGACCTATGTGATTTTGGCAGGACTTTTTAGCGCCTACTTTTCAGTTACTGGGCGAAGATTTGAAACAAACGATCGGTGGGAATCCAGCTTTCAGGGGAGGCCTCTTCCCAGCCTCTCGGAGGTCGTGGGGCCGAACGGCGAGCGTCAAAGCACTCGTTTTCGCTCCAGTAGTAGGCCTTTATTGACTAAATTGTAACATGACGACCGATGTGACTTTGGCATGACTTTTTAGCGCCTAGTTTTGAGCTAGTGGGCTAAGATTTGAAACAAACGATCGGTGGGAATCCAGCTTTCAGGGGACGCCTCCCCCGAGTCTCTGGACGGCTGTGGGGCAGAGTGGCGAGCGTTAAAGCACTCAGTTTCGGTCCAGTAGTAGGCCTTTATTGACTAAATTGTAACATGACGACCTATGTGATTTTGGCAGGACTTTTTAGCGCTTACTTTTGAGCTAGTGGGCTAAGATTTTAAACAAAATATCGGTGGGAATCCAGCTTTCAGGGGAGTCCTCCCCCGAGTCTCTGGGCGGCTGTGGGGCCGAGCGGCGAGCGTTAAAGCACTCAGTTTCGCTCGAGTACCATGACGACCGATTTGACTTCGGCACGACTTTAGGTCGCTTAATTTCAGCCTAGCGGGCTAGGAATTCACACAGATAATCTTTGGGAATCCAGCTTTCAGGGGAGGCCTCTTCCAAGCCTCTCAGAGGTCGTGGGGCCGAACGGCGAGCGTCAAAGCACTCGGTTTCGCTCCAGTAGTCGGCCTTTATTGACTAAATTGTAACATGACGACCTATGTGACTTTGGCAGGACGTTTTAGCGCTTACTTTTGAGCTAGTGGGCTAAGATTTAAAAAAAACGATCGGTGGGAATCCAGCTTTCAAGGGAGGCCTCCCCCGAGTCTCTGGACAGCTGTGGGGTCGAACGGCGAGCGTCAAAGCACTCGGTTTCTCTCCAGTAGTAGGCCTTTATTGACTAAATTGTAACATGACAACCTATGTGACTTTGGCAGGACTTTTTAGCGCTTACCTTTGACGTAGTGCGCTAAGATTTGAAACAAACGATCGGTGGGAATCCAGCTTTCAGGGGAGTTCTCCCTCGAGTCTCTGGACGGCTGTGGGGCCGAGCGGCTAGCGTTAAAGCACTCAGTTTCGCTCGAGTACCATGACGACCGATTTGACTTCGGCACGACTTTAGGTCACCTAGTTTCTGCCTAGCGGGCTAGGAATTTACACAGACAAGCCTTGGGAATCCAGCTTTCAAGGGAGGTCTCTTCCAAGCCTCTCGGAGCTCGTGAGGCCGAACGGTGAGCGTCAAAGCACTCGGTTTCGCTCCAGGAGTAGGCTTTTATTGACTAAATTATAACATGACGACCTATGTGACTTTGGCAGGACATTTTAGCGCTTACTTTTGAGCTAGTGGGCTAAGATTTTAAACAAACGATCGGTGGGAATCCAGCTTTCAGCGGAGGCCTCCCCCGAGTCTCTGGATGGCTGTGGGGGCGAACGGCGAGCGTCAAAGCACTCGGTTTCTCTCCAGTAGTTGGCCTTTATTGACTAAATTGTAACAAGACGACCTATGTGATTTTGGCAGGACTTTTTAGCGCCTACTTTTCATCTACTGGGCGAAGATTTGAAACAAACGATCGGTGGGAATCCAGCTTTCAGGGGAGGCCTCTTCCAAGCCTCTCGGAGGTCGTGGGGCCGAACGGCGAGCGTCAAAGCACTCGTTTTCGCTCCAGTAGTAGGCCTTTATTGACTAAATTGTAACATGACGACCTATGTGACTTTGGCATGACTTTTTAGCGCCTACTTTTGAGCTAGTGGGCTAAGATTTAAAACAAACGATCGGTGGGAATCCAGCTTTCAGGGGACGCCTCCCCCGAGTCTCTGGACGGCTGTGGGGCCGAGCGGCGAGCGTTAAAGCACTCAGTTTCGGTCCAGTAGTAGGCCTTTATTGACTAAATTGTAACATGACGACCTATGTGATTTTGGCAGGACTTTTTAGCGCCTACTTTTCAGCTACTGGGCGAAGATTTTTGAACAAACGATCGGTGGGAATCCAGCTTTCAGAGGACGCCTCCCCCGAGTCTCTGGACGGCTGTGGGGCAAAGTGGCGAGCGTTAAAGCACTCAGTTTCGGTCCAGTAGTAGGCCTTTATTGACTAAATTGTAACATGACGACCTATGTGATTTTGGCAGGACTTTTTAGCGCTTACTTTTGAGCTAGTGGGCTAAGATTTTAAACAAATTATCGGTGCGAATCCAGCTTTCAGGGGAGTCCTCCCCCGAGTCTCTGGACGGCTGTGGGGCCGAGCGGCGAGCGTTAAAGCACTCAGTTTCGCTCGAGTACCATGACGACCGATTTGACTTCGGCACGACTTTAGGTCGCCTAGTTTCTGCCTAGCGGTCTAGGAATTTACACAGACAAGCCTTGGGAATCCAGCTTTCAAGGGAGGCCTCTTCCAAGCCTCTCGGAGCTCGTGAGGCCGAACGGTGAGCGTCAAAGCACTCGGTTTCGCTCCAGGAGTAGGCTTTTATTGACTAAATTGTAACATGACGACCTATGTGACTTTGGCAGGACTTTTTAGCGCTTACTTTTGAGCTAGTGGGCTAAGATTTTAAACAAACGATCGGTGGGAATCCAGCTTTCAGGGGACGCCTCCCCCGAGTCTCTGGACGGCTGTGGGGGCGAACGGCGAGCGTCAAAGCACTCGGTTTCTCTCCAGTAGTTGGCCTTTGTTGACTCAATTGTAACATGACGACCTATGTGATTTTGGAAGGACTTTTTAGCGCCTACTTTTCATCTACTGGGCGAAGATTTGAAACAAACGATCGGTGGGAATCCAGCTTTCAGGGGAGGGCTCCCCCGAGTCTCTGGACAGCTGTGGGGCCGAGCGGCGAGCGTTAAAGCACTCAGTTTCGCTCGAGTACCATGACGACCGATTTGACTTCGGCACGACTTTAGGTCACCTAATTTCTGCCTAGCGGGCTAGGAATTTACGCAGACAGGCTTTGGGAATCCAGCTTTCAAGGGAGGCCTCTTCCAAGCCTCTCGGAGCTCGTGAAGCCGAACGGTGAGCGTCAAAGAACTCGGTTTCGCTCCAGTAGTAGGCTTTTATTGACTAAATTGTAACATGACGACCTATGTGATTTTGGCAGAACTTTTTAGCGCTTACCTTTAAGCTAGTGAGCTAAGATTTGAAACAAACGATCGGTGGGAATCCAGCTTTCAGGGGAGGCCTCCCCCGAGTCTCTGGACGGCTGTGGGGCCGAGCGGCGAGCGTTAATACACTCAGTTTCGGTCCAGTAGGAGGCCTTTATTGACTAAATTGTAACATGACGACCTATGTGATTTTGGCAGGACTTTTTAGCGCCTACTTTTCAGTTACTGGGCGAAGATTTGAAACAAACGATCGGTGGGAATCCAGCTTTCAGGGGAGGCCTCTTCCCAGCCTCTCGGAGGTCGTGGGGCCGAACGGCGAGCGTCAAAGCACTCGTTTTCGCTCCAGTAGTAGGCCTTTATTGACTAAATTGTAACATGACGACCGATGTGACTTTGGCATGACTTTTTAGCGCCTAGTTTTGAGCTAGTGGGCTAAGATTTGAAATAAACGATCGGTGGGAATCCAGCTTTCAGGGGACGCCTCCCCCGAGTCTCTGGACGGCTGTGGGGCAGAGTGGCGAGCGTTAAAGCACTCAGTTTCGGTCCAGTAGTAGGCCTTTATTGACTAAATTGTAACATGACGACCTATGTGATTTTGGCAGGACTTTTTAGCGCTTACTTTTGAGCTAGTGGGCTAAGATTTTAAACAAATTATCGGTGGGAATCCAGCTTTCAGGGGAGTCCTCCCCCGAGTCTCTGGACGGCTGTGGGGCCGAGCGGCGAGCGTTAAAGCACTCAGTTTCGCTCGAGTACCATGACGACCGATTTGACTTCGGCACGACTTTAGGTCGCTTAATTTCAGCCTAGCGGGCTAGGAATTCACACAGATAATCTTTGGGAATCCAGCTTTCAGGGGAGGCCTCTTCCAAGCCTCTCAGAGGTCGTGGGGCCGAACGGCGAGCGTCAAAGCACTCGGTTTCGCTCCAGTAGTCGGCCTTTATTGACTAAATTGTAACATGACGACCTATGTGACTTTGGCAGGACGTTTTAGCGCTTACTTTTGAGCTAGTGGGCTAAGATTTGAAAAAAACGATCGGTGGGAATCCAGCTTTCAAGGGAGGCCTCCCCCGAGTCTCTGGACAGCTGTGGGGTCGAACGGCGAGCGTAAAAAGCACTCGGTTTCTCTCCAGTAGTAGGCATTTATTGACTAAATTTTAACATGACGACCTATGTGATTTTGGCAGGACTTTTTAGCGCTTACTTTTGAGCTAGTGAGCTAAGATTTGAAGCAAACGATCGGTGGGAATCCAGCTTTCAGGGGAGGCCTCTTCCAAGCCTCTCGGAGGTCGTGGGCCCGAACGGCGATTGTCAAAGCACTCGGTTTCGCTACAGTAGTAGGCCTTTATTGACTAAATTGTAACATGACAACCTATGTGACTTTGGCAGGACTTTTTAGCGCTTACTTTTGACCTAGTGCGCTAAGATTTGAAACAAACGATCGGTGGGAATCCAGCTTTCAGGGGAGTTCTCCCTCGAGTCTCTGGACGGCTGTGGGGCCGAGCGGCTAGCGTTAAAGCACTCAGTTTCGCTCGAGTACCATGACGACTGATTTGACTTCGGCACGACTTTAGGTCACCTAGTTTCTGCCTAGCGGGCTAGGAATTTACACAGACAAGCCTTGGGAATCCAGCTTTCAAGGGAGGCCTCTTCCAAGCCTCTCGGAGCTCGTGAGGCCGAACGGTGAGCGTCAAAGCACTCGGTTTCGCTCCAGGAGTAGGCTTTTATTGACTAAATTATAACATGACGACCTATGTGACTTTGGCAGGACATTTTAGCGCTTACTTTTGAGCTAGTGGGCTAAGATTTTAAACAAACGATCGGTGGGAATCCAGCTTTCAGGGGAGGCCTCCCCCGAGTCTCTGGACGGCTGTGGGGGCGAACGGCGAGCGTCAAAGCACTCGGTTTCTCTCCAGTAGTTGGCCTTTATTGACTAAATTGTAACAAGACGACCTATGTGATTTTGGCAGGACTTTTTAGCGCCTACTTTTCATCTACTGGGCGAAGATTTGAAACAAACGATCGGTGGGAATCCAGCTTTCAGGGGAGGCCTCTTCCAAGCCTCTCGGAGGTCGTGGGGCCGAACGGCGAGCGTCAAAGCACTCGTTTTCGCTCCAGTAGTAGGCCTTTATTGACTAAATTGTAACATGACGACCTATGTGACTTTGGCATGACTTTTTAGCGCCTACTTTTGAGCTAGTGGGCTAAGATTTAAAACAAACGATCGGTGGGAATCCAGCTTTCAGGGGACGCCTCCCCCGAGTCTCTGGACGGCTGTGGGGCCGAGCGGCGAGCGTTAAAGCACTCAGTTTCGGTCCAGTAGTAGGCCTTTATTGACTAAATTGTAACATGACGATCTATGTGACTTTGGCAGGACTTTTTAGCGCCTACTTTTGAGCTAGTGGGCTAAGATTTGAAACAAACGATCGGTGGGAATCCAGCTTTCAGGGTTGGCCTCCCCCAAGTCTCTGGACGGCTGTGGGACCGAGTGGCGAGCGTTAAAGCACTCAGTTTCGCTCTAATACCATTACGACCGATTTGACTTCGGCACGACTTTAGGTGACTTAATTTCAGCCTAGCGGGCTAGGAATTCACACATACAATCCTTGGGAATCCAGCTTTCAGGGGAGGCCTCTTCCAAGTCTCTCAGAGGTCGTGGGGCCGAACGGCGAGCGTCAAAGCACTCGGTTTAGCTCCAGTAGTAGGCCTTTATTGACTAAATTGTAACATGATGACCTATGTGACTTTGGCAGGACTTTTTAGCGCTCACTTTTGAGCTAGTGGGCTAAGATTTGAAACAAACGATCGGTGGGAATCCAGCTTTCAGGGGACGCCACCCCCGAGTCTCTGGACGGCTGTGGGACCGAGTGGCGAGTGTTAAAGCATTCGGTTTCGCTCCAGTAGTAGGTCTTTATTCACTAAATTGTAACATGACGACCTATGTGACTTTGGCAGGACTTTTTAGCGCTTACTTTTGAGCTAGTGGGCTAAGATTTTGAACAAACGATCGATGGGAATCCAGCTTTCAGGGGAGGCCTCCCCCGAGTCTCTGGACGGCTGTGGGGCCGAGCGGCAAGCGTTAAAGCACTCAGTTTCGCTCGAGTACCATGATGACCGATTTGACTTCGGCACAACTTTAGGGGAGGCCTCCCCCAAGTCTCTGGACGGCTGTGGGGCCGAACGGCGAGCGTCGAAGCACTCGGTTTCGCTCCAGTAGTAGGCCTTTATTGACTAAATTGTAACATGACAACCTATGTGACTTTGGCAGGACTTTTTAGCGCTTACTTTTGATCTAGTGGGCTAAGATTTGAAACAAACGATCGGTGGGAATTCAGCTTTCAGGGGAGGCCTCCCCCAAGTCTCTGGACGGCTGTGGGGCCGAACGGCGAGCTTCAAAGCACTCGGTTTCTCCCCAGTAGTAGGCCTTTATTGACTAAATTGTAACATGACGATCTATGTGACTTTGGCAGGACATTTTAGCGCGTACTTTTGAACGAGTGGGCTAAGATTTGAAAAAAACGATCGGTGGGAAACCAGCTTTCAGGGGAGGCCTCCCCCGAGTCTCTGGACAGCTGTGGGGCCGAACGGCGAACGTTACAGCACTCTGTTTCGGTCCAGTAATAGGCCTTTATTGACTAAATTGTAACATGACGACCTATGTGATTTTGGCAGGACTTTTTAGCGCTTACGTTTGAGCTAGTGGGCTAAGATTTAAAACAAACGATCGGTGGGAATCCAGCTTTCAGGGGAGGCCTCTTCCAAGCCTCTCAGAGGTCGTGGGGCCGAACGGCGAGCGTTAAAGCACTCGGTTTCTCCCCAGTAGTAGGCCTTTATTGACTAAATTGTAACATGACGATCTATGTGACTTTGGCAGGACTTTTTAGCGCCTACTTTTGAGCTAGTGGGCTAAGATTTGAAACAAACGATCGGTGGGAATCCAGCTTTCAGGGGAGGCCTCCCCCAAGTCTCTGGACGGCTGTGGGACCGAGTGGCGAGCGTTAAAGCACTCAGTTTTGCTCTAATACCATTACGACCGATTTGACTTCGGCACGACTTTAGGTGACTTAATTTCAGCCTAGCGGGCTAGGAATTCACACATACAATCCTTGGGAATCCAGCTTTCAGGGGAGGCCTCTTCCAAGCCTCTCAGAGGTCGTGGGGCCGAACGGCGAGCGTCAAAGCACTCGGTTTCGCTCCAGTAGTAGGCCTTTATTGACTAAATTGTAACATGACGACCTATGTGACTTTGGCAGGACTTTTTAGCGCTCACTTTTGAGCTAGTGGGCTAAGATTTGAAACAAACGATCGGTGGGAATCCAGCTTTCAGGGGACGCCACCCCCGAGTCTCTGGACGGCTGTGGGACCGAGTGGCGACTGTTAAAGCACTCGGTTTCGCTCCAGTAGTAGGTCTTTATTCACTAAATTGTAACATGACGACCTATGTGACTTTGGCAGGACTTTTTAGCGCTTACTTTTGAGCTAGTGGGCTAAGATTTTGAACAAACGATCGATGGGAATCCAGCTTTCAGGGGAGGCCTCCCCCGAGTCTCTGGACGGCTGTGGGGCCGAGCGGCAAGCGTTAAAGCACTCAGTTTCGCTCGAGTACCATGATGACCGATTTGACTTCGGCACAACTTTAGGTCGCTTAATTTCAGCCGAGCGGGCTAGGACTTCACACAGACAAGCCTTGGGAATCCAGATTTCAAGGGAGGCCTCTTCCAAGCCTCTCGGAGGTCGTGGGGCCGAACGGCGAGCGTCGAAGCACTCGGTTTCGCTCCAGTAGTAGGCCTTTCTTGACTAAATTGTAACATGACAACCTATGTGATTTTGGCAGGACTTTTTAGCGCTTACTTTTGAGCTAGTGGGCTAAGATTTGAAACAAACGATCGGTGGGAATCCAGCTTTCAGGGGAGGCCTCCCCCGAGTCTCTGGACAGCAGTGTGGCCGAGCGGCGAGCGTTAAAGCACTCAGTTTTGCTCGAGTACCATGACGACCGATTTGACTTCGGCACGACTTTAGGTCGCTTAATTTCAGCCGAGCGGGCTAGGAATTCACACAGACAAGCCGTGGGAATCCAGATTTCAAGGGAGGCCTCTTCCAAGCCTCTCGGAGCTCGTGGGGCCGAACGGCGAGCGTCGAAGCACTCGGTTTCGCTCCAGTAGTAGGCCTTTATTGACTAAATTGTAACATGACGATCTATGTGACTTTGGCAGGACATTTTAGCGCCTACTTTTGAACTAGTTGGCTAAGATTTGAAAAAAACGATCGGTGGGAAACCAGCTTTCAGGGGAGGCCTCCCCCAAGTCTCTGGACGGCTGTGGGGCCGAATGGCGAGCTTCAAAGCACTCGTTTTCTCCCCTGTAGTAGGCCTTTATGGACTAAATTGTAACATGACGATCTATATTACTTTGGCAGGACATTTTAGCGCCTACTTTTGAACTAGTGGGCTAAGATTTGAAACAAACGATCGGTGGGAATCCAGCTTTCAGGGGAGGCCTCTTCCAAGCCTCTCAGAGGTCGTGGGGCCGAACGGCGAGCGTTAAAGCAATCAGTTACGGTCCAGTAGTAGGCCTTTATTGACTAAATTGTAACATGACAACCTATGTGACTTTGGCAGGACTTTTTAGCGCTTACTTTTGAGCTAGTGGGCTAAGATTTGAAACAAACGATCGGTGGGAATCCAGCTTTCAGGGGAGGCCTCCCCCGAGTCTCTGGATGGCTGTAGGGCCGAGCGGCAAGCGTTAAAGCACTCAGTTTCGCTCGAGTACCATGACGACCGATTTGACTTCGGCACGACTTTAGGTGACCTAATTTAAGCCTAGCGGGCTAGGAATTCACACATACAATCCTTGGGAATCCAGCTTTCAGGGGAGGCCTCTTCCAAGCCTCTCAGAGGTCGTGGGGCCGAACGGCGAGCGTCAAAGCACTCGGTTTCGCTCCAGTAGTAGGCCTTTATTGACTAAATTGTAACATGACGACCTATGTGACTTTGGCAGGACTTTTTAGCGCTCACTTTTGAGCTAGTGGGCTAAGATTTGAAACAAACGATCGGTGGGAATCCAGCTTTCAGGGGACGCCACCCCCGAGTCTCTGGACGGCTGTGGGACCGAGTGGCGAGTGTTAAAGCACTCGGTTTCGCTCCAGTAGTAGGTCTTTATTCACTAAATTGTTACATGACGACCTATGTGACTTTGGCAGGACTTTTTAGCGCTTACTTTTGAGCTAGTGGGCTAAGATTTGAAACAAACGATCGGTGGGAATCCAGCTTTCAGGGGAGGCCTCCCCCGAGTCTCTGGACGGCTGTGGGGCGGAGCGGCAAGCGTTAAAGCACTCAGTTTCGCTCGAGTACCATGATGACCGATTTGACTTCGGCACAACTTTAGGTCGCTTAATTTCAGCCGAGCGGGCTAGGACTTCACACAGACAAGCCTTGGGAATCCAGCTTTCAAGGGAGGCCTCTTCCAAGCCTCTCGGAGGTCGTGGGGCCGAACGGCGAGCGTCGAAGCACTCTGTTTCGCTCCAGTAGTAGGCCATTCTTGACTAAATTGTAACATGACAACCTATGTGACTTTGGCAGTTCTTTTTAGCGCTTAATTTTGAGCTAGTGGGCTAAGATTTGAAACAAACGATCGGTGTGAATCCAGCTTTCAGGGGAGACCTCCCCCGAGTCTCTGGACGGCTATGGGGCCGAGCGGCAAGCGTTAAAGCACTCAGTTTCGCTCGAGTACCATGACGACCGATTTGACTTCGGCACGACTTTAGGTCGCTTAATTTCAGCCGAGCGGGCTAGGATTTCACACAGACAAGCCTTGGGAATCCAGCTTTCAAGGGAGGCCTCTTCCAAGCCTCTCGGAGGTCGTGGGGCCGAACGGCGAGCGTCGAAGCACTCGGTTTCGCTCCAGTAGTAGGCCTTTCTTGACTAAATTGTAACATGACAACCTATGTGACTTTGGCAGGACTTTTTAGCGCTTACTTTTGAGCTAGTGGGCTAAGATTTGAAACAAACGATCGGTGGGAATCCAGCTTTCAGGGGAGGCCTCCCCCGAGTCTCTGGACAGCTGTGTGGCCGAGCGGCGAGCGTTAAAGCACTCAGTTTCGCTCGAGTACCATGACGACCGATTTGACTTCGGCACGACTTTAGGTCGCTTAATTTCAGCCGAGCGGGCTAGGAATTCACACAGACAAGCCGTGGGAATCCAGCTTTCAAGGGAGGCCTCTTCCAAGCCTCTCGGAGCTCGTGGGGCCGAACGGCGAGCGTCGAAGCACTCGGTTTCGCTCCAGTAGTAGGCCTTTATTGACTAAATTGTAACATGACAACCTATGTGACTTTGGCAGGACTTTTTAGCGCTTACTTTTGATCTAGTGGGCTAAGATTTGAAACAAACGATCGGTGGGAATTCAGCTTTCAGGGGAGGCCTCCCCCAAGTCTCTGGACGGCTGTGGGGCCGAACGGCGAGCTTCAAAGCACTCGGTTTCTCCCCAGTAGTAGGCCTTTATTGACTAAATTGTAACATGACGATCTATGTGACTTTGGCAGGACATTTTAGCGCGTACTTTTGAACGAGTGGGCTAAGATTTGAAAAAAACGATCGGTGGGAAACCAGCTTTCAGGGGAGGCCTCCCCCGAGTCTCTGGACAGCTGTGGGGCCGAACGGCGAGCGTTACAGCACTCTGTTTCGGTCCAGTAATAGGCCTTTATTGACTAAATTGTAACATGACGACCTATGTGATTTTGGCAGGACTTTTTAGCGCTTACTTTTGAGCTAGTGGGCTAAGATTTGAAACAAACGATCGGTGGGAATCCAGCTTTCAGGGGAGGCCTCCCCCAAGTCTCTGGACGGCTGTGGGACCGAGTGGCGAGCGTTAAAGCACTCAGTTTCGCTCTAATACCATTACGACCGATTTGACTTCGGCACGACTTTAGGTGACTTAATTTCAGTCTAGCGGGCTAGGAATTCACACATACAATCCTTGGGAATCCAGCTTTCAGGGGAGGCCTCTTCCAAGCCTCTCAGAGGTCGTGGGGCCGAACGGCGAGCGTCAAAGCACTCGGTTTCGCTCCAGTAGTAGGCCTTTATTGACTAAATTGTAACATGACGACCTATGTGACTTTGGCAGGACTTTTTAGCGCTCACTTTTGAGCTAGTGGGCTAAGATTTGAAACAAACGATCGGTGGGAATCCAGCTTTCAGGGGACGCCACCCCCGAGTCTCTGGACGGCTGTGGGACCGAGTGGCGAGTGTTAAAGCACTCGGTTTCGCTCCAGTAGTAGGTCTTTATTCACTAAATTGTAACATGACGACCTATGTGACTTTGGCAGGACTTTTTAGCGCTTACTTTTGAGCTACTGGGCTAGGATTTTGAACAAACGATCGATGGGAATCCAGCTTTCAGGGGAGGCCTCCCCCGAGTCTCTGGACGGCTGTGGGGCCGAGCGGCAAGCGTTAAAGCACTCAGTTTCGCTCGAGTACCATGATGACCGATTTGACTTCGGCACAACTTTAGGTCGCTTAATTTCAGCCGAGCGGGCTAGGACTTCACACAGACAAGCCTTGGGAATCCAGCTTTCAAGGGAGGCCTCTTCCAAGCCTCTCGGAGGTCGTGGGGCCGAACGGCGAGCGTCGAAGCACTCGGTTTCGCTCCAATAGTAGGCCTTTCTTGACTAAATTGTAACATGACAACCTATGTGACTTTGGCAGGACTTTTTAGCGCTTACTTTTGAGCTAGTGGGCTAAGATTTGAAACAAACGATCGGTGGGAATCCAGCTTTTAGGGATGGCCTCCCCCGAGTCTCTGGACAGCTGTGTGGCCGAGCGGCGAGCGTTAAAGCACTCAGTTTCGCTCGAGTACCATGACGACCGATTTGACTTCGGCACGACTTTAGGTTGCTTAATTTCAGCCGAGCGGGCTAGGAATTCACACAGACAAGCCGTGGGAATCCAGCTTTCAAGGGAGGCCTCTTCCAAGCCTCTCGGAGCTCGTGGGCCCGAACGGCGAGCGTCGAAGCACTCGGTTTCGCTCCAGTAGAAGGCCTTTATTGACTAAATTGTAACATGACGACCTATGTGACTTTGGCAGGACTTTTTAGCGCTTACTTTTGAGCTAGTGGGCTAAGATTTGAAACAAACGATCGGTGGGAATCCAGCTTTTAGGGATGGCCTCCCCCGAGTCTCTGGACAGCTGTGTGGCCGAGCGGCGAGCGTTAAAGCACTCAGTTTCGCTCGAGTACCATGACGACCGATTTGACTTCGGCACGACTTTAGGTTGCTTAATTTCAGCCGAGCGGGCTAGGAATTCACACAGACAAGCCGTGGGAATCCAGCTTTCAAGGGAGGCCTCTTCCAAGCCTCTCGGAGCTCGTGGGGCCGAACGGCGAGCGTCGAAGCACTCGGTTTCGCTCCAGTAGTAGGCCTTTATTGACTAAATTGTAACATGACAACCTATGTGACTTTGGCAGGACTTTTTAGCGCTTACTTTTGATCTAGTGGGCTAAGATTTGAAACAAACGATCGGTGGGAATCCAGCTTTCAGGGGAGGCCTCCCCCAAGTCTCTGGACGGCTGTGGGACCGAGTGGCGAGTGTTAAAGCACTCAGTTTCACTCGAATACCATTACGACCGATTTGACTTCGGCACGACTTTAGGTCGCTTAATTTCAGCCTAGCGGGCTTGGAATTCACACAGACAATCCTTGGGAATCCAGCTTTCAGTGGAGGCCTCTTCCAAGCCTCTCAGAGGTCGTGGGGCCGAACGGCGAGCGTCAAAGCACTCGGTTTCTCCCCAGTAGTAGGCCTTTATTGACTCAATTGTAACATGACGACCTATGTGACTTTGGCAGGACTTTTTAGCGCCTACTTTTGAACTAGTGGGCTAAGATTTGAAACAAACGATCGGTGGGAAACCAGCTTTCAGGGGAGGCCTCCCCCGAGTCTCTGGACAGCTGTGGGGCCGAACGGCGAGCGTCAAAGCACTCGGTTTCGCTCCAGTTGTAGGCCTTTATGGACTAAATTCTAACATGACGACCTATGTGACTTTGGCAGGACTTTTTAGCGCTTACTTTTGAGCTAGTGGGCTAAGATTTGAAAGAAACGATCGGTGGGAATCCAGCTTTCAGGGGAGGCCTCCCCCAAGTCTCTGGACGGCTGTGGGACCGAGTGGCGAGCGTTAAAGCACTCAGTTTCGCTCTAATACCATTACGACCGATTTGACTTCGGCACGACTTTAGGTGACTTAATTTCAGCCTAGCGGGCTAGGAATTCACACATACAATCCTTGGGAATCCAGCTTTCAGGGGAGGCCTCTTCCAAGCCTTTCAGAGGTCGTGGGGCCGAACGGCGAGCGTCAAAGCACTCGGTTTCGCTCCAGTAGTAGGCCTTTATTGACTAAATTGTAACATGACGACCTATGTGACTTTGGCAGGACTTTTTAGCGCTCACTTTTGAGCTAGTGGGCTAAGATTTTGAACAAACGATCGATGGGAATCCAGCTTTCAGGGGAGGCCTGCCCCGAGTCTCTGGACGGCTGTGGGGCCGAGCGGCAAGCGTTAAAGCACTCAGTTTCGCTCGAGTACCATGATGACCGATTTGACTTCGGCACGACTTTAGGTCGCTTAATTTCAGCCGAGCGGGCTAGGACTTCACACAGACAAGCCTTGGGAATCCAGCTTTCAAGGGAGGCCTCTTCCAAGCCTCTCGGAGGTCGTGGGGCCGAACGGCGAGCGTCGAAGCACTCGGTTTCGCTCCAGTAGTAGGCCTTTCTTGACTAAATTGTTACATGACAACCTATGTGATTTTGGCAGGACTTTTTAGCGCTTACTTTTGAGCTAGTGGGCTAAGATTTGAAACAAACGATCGGTGGGAATCCAGCTTTTAGGGGAGGCCTCCCCCGAGTCTCTGGACAGCTGTGTGGCCGAGCGGCGAGCGTTAAAGCACTCAGTTTCGCTCGAGTACCATGACGACCGATTTGACTTCGGCACGACTTTAGGTCGCTTAATATCAGCCGAGCGGGCTAGGAATTCACACAGACAAGCCGTGGGAATCCAGCTTTCAAGGGAGGCCTCTTCTAAGCCTCTCGGAGCTCGTGGGGCCGAACGGCGAGCGTCGAAGCACTCTGTTTCGCTCCAGTAGTAGGCCTTTCTTGACTAAATTGTAACATGACAACCTATGTGACTTTGCAGGACTTTTTAGCGCTTACTTTTGAGCTAGTGGGCTAAGATTTGAAACAAACGATCGGTGGGAATCCAGCTTTTAGGGGAGGCCTCCCCCGAGTCTCTGGACAGCTGTGTGGCCGAGCGGCGAGCGTTAAAGCACTCAGTTTCGCTCGAGTACCATGACGACCGATTTGACTTCGGCACGACTTTAGGTTGCTTAATTTCAGCCGAGCGGGCTAGGAATTCACACAGACAAGCCGTGGGAATCCAGCTTTCAAGGGAGGCCTCTTCCAAGCCTCTCGGAGCTCGTGGGGCCGAACGGCGAGCGTCGAAGCACTCGGTTTCGCTCCAGTAGTAGGCCTTTATTGACTAAATTGTAACATGACAACCTATGTGACTTTGGCAGGACTTTTTAGCGCTTACTTTTGATCTAGTGGGCTAAGATTTGAAACAAACGATCGGTGGGAATCCAGCTTTCAGGGGAGGCCTCCCCCAAGTCTCTGGACGGCTGTGGGACCGAGTGGCGAGTGTTAAAGCACTCAGTTTCGCTCGAATACCATTACGACCGATTTGACTTCGGCACGACTTTAGGTCACTTAATTTCAGCCTAGCGGGCTAGGAATTCACACAGACAATCCTTGGGAATCCAGCTTTCAGTGGAGGCCTCTTCCAAGCCTCTCAGAGGTCGTGGGGCCGAACGGCGAGCGTCGAAGCACGCGGTTTCGCTCCAGTAGTAGGCCTTTCTTGACTAAATTGTAACATGACAACCTATGTGACTTTGGCAGGACTTTTTAGCGCTTACTTTTGAGCTAGTGGGCTATGATTTGAAACAAACGATCGGTGGGAATCCAGCTTTCAGGGGACGCCACCCCCGAGTCTCTGGACGGCTGTGGGACCGAGTGGCGAGTGTTAAAGCACTCGGTTTCGCTCCAGTAGTAGGTCTTTATTCACTAAATTGTAACATGACGACCTATGTGACTTTGGCAGGACTTTTTAGCGCTTACTTTTGAGCTAGTGGGCTAAGATTTTGAACAAACGATCGATGGGAATCCAGCTTTCAGGGGAGGCCTCCCCCGAGTCTCTGGACGGCTGTGGGGCCGAGCGGCAAGCGTTAAAGCACTCAGTTTCGCTCGAGTACCATGACGACCGATTTGACTTCGGCACGACTTTAGGTTGCTTAATTTCAGCCGAGCGGGCAAGGAATTCACACAGACAAGCCGTGGGAATCCAGCTTTCAAGGGAGGCCTCTTCCAAGCCTCTCGGAGGTCGTGGGGCCGAACGGCGAGCGTCGAAGCACTCGGTTTCGCTCCAGTAGTAGGCCTTTCTTGACTAAATTGTAACATGACAACCTATGTGACTTTGGCAGGACTTTTTAGCGCTTACTTTTGAGCTAGTGGGCTATGATTTGAAACAAACGATCGGTGGGAATCCAGCTTTCAGGGGACGCCACCCCCGAGTCTCTGGACGGCTGTGGGACCGAGTGGCGAGTGTTAAAGCACTCGGTTTCGCTCCAGTAGTAGGTCTTTATTCACTAAATTGTAACATGACGACCTATGTGACTTTGGCAGGACTTTTTAGCGCTTACTTTTGAGCTAGTGGGCTAAGATTTTGAACAAACGATCGATGGGAATCCAGCTTTCAGGGGAGGCCTCCCCCGAGTCTCTGGACGGCTGTGGGGCCGAGCGGCAAGCGTTAAAGCACTCAGTTTCGCTCGAGTACCATGACGACCGATTTGACTTCGGCACGACTTTAGGTTGCTTAATTTCAGCCGAGCGGGCTAGGAATTCACACAGACAAGCCGTGGGAATCCAGCTTTCAAGGGAGGCCTCTTCCAAGCCTCTCGGAGGTCGTGGGGCCGAACGGCGAGCGTCGAAGCACTCGGTTTCGCTCCAGTAGTAGGCCTTTCTTGACTAAATTGTAACATGACAACCTATGTGACTTTGGCAGGACTTTTTAGCGCTTACTTTTGAGCTAGTGGGCTAAGATTTGAAACAAACGATCGGTGGGAATCCAGCTTTTAGGGATGGCCTCCCCCGAGTCTCTGGACAGCTGTGTGGCCGAGCGGCGAGCGTTAAAGCACTCAGTTTCGCTCGAGTACCATGACGACCGATTTGACTTCGGCACGACTTTAGGTTGCTTAATTTCAGCCGAGCGGGCTAGGAATTCACACAGACAAGCCGTGGGAATCCAGCTTTCAAGGGAGGCCTCTTCCAAGCCTCTCGGAGCTCGTGGGGCCGAACGGCGAGCGTCGAAGCACTCGGTTTCGCTCCAGTAGTAGGCCTTTATTGACTAAATTGTAACATGACAACCTATGTGACTTTGGCAGGACTTTTTAGCGCTTACTTTTGATCTAGTGGGCTAAGATTTGAAACAAACGATCGGTGGGAATCCAGCTTTCAGGGGAGGCCTCCCCCAAGTCTCTGGACGGCTGTGGGACCGAGTGGCGAGTGTTAAAGCACTCAGTTTCACTCGAATACCATTACGACCGATTTGACTTCGGCACGACTTTAGGTCGCTTAATTTCAGCCTAGCGGGCTAGGAATTCACACAGACAATCCTTGGGAATCCAGCTTTCAGTGGAGGCCTCTTCCAAGCCTTTCAGAGGTCGTGGGGCCGAACGGCGAGCGTCAAAGCACTCGGTTTCGCTCCAGTAGTAGGCCTTTATTGACTAAATTGTAACATGACGACCTATGTGACTTTGGCAGGACTTTTTAGCGCTTACTTTTGAACTAGTGGGCTAAGATTTTGAACAAACGATCGATGGGAATCCAGCTTTCAGGGGAGGCCTCCCCCGAGTCTCTGGACGGCTGTGGGGCCGAGCGGCAAGCGTTAAAGCACTCAGTTTCGCTCGAGTACCATGACGACCGATTTGACTTCGGCACAACTTTAGGTCGCTTAATTTCAGCCGAGCGGGCTAGGACTTCACACAGACAAGCCTTGGGACTCCAGCTTTCAAGGGAGGCCTCTTCCAAGCCTCTCGGAGGTCGTGGGGCCGAACGGCGAGCGTCGAAGCACTCGGTTTCGCTCCAGTAGTAGGCCTTTCTTGACTAAATTGTAACATGACAACCTATGTGACTTTGGCAGGACTTTTTAGCGCTTACTTTTGATCTAGTGGGCTAAGATTTGAAACAAACGATCGGTGGGAATCCAGCTTTCAGGGGAGGCCTCCCCCAAGTCTCTGGACGGCTGTGGGACCGAGTGGCGAGTGTTAAAGCACTCAGTTTCACTCGAATACCATTACGACCGATTTGACTTCGGCACGACTTTAGGTCGCTTAATTTCAGCCTAGCGGGCTAGGAATTCACACAGACAATCCTTGGGAATCCAGCTTTCAGTGGAGGCCTCTTCCAAGCCTTTCAGAGGTCGTGGGGCCGAACGGCGAGCGTCAAAGCACTCGGTTTCGCTCCAGTAGTAGGCCTTTATTGACTAAATTGTAACATGACGACCTATGTGACTTTGGCAGGACTTTTTAGCGCTTACTTTTGAGCTAGTGGGCTAAGATTTTGAACAAACGATCGATGGGAATCCAGCTTTCAGGGGAGGCCTCCCCCGAGTCTCTGGACGGCTGTGGGGCCGAGCGGCAAGCGTTAAAGCACTCAGTTTCGCTCGAGTACCATGACGACCGATTTGACTTCGGCACAACTTTAGGTCGCTTAATTTCAGCCGAGCGGGCTAGGACTTCACACAGACAAGCCTTGGGACTCCAGCTTTCAAGGGAGGCCTCTTCCAAGCCTCTCGGAGGTCGTGGGGCCGAACGGCGAGCGTCGAAGCACTCGGTTTCGCTCCAGTAGTAGGCCTTTCTTGACTAAATTGTAACATGACAACCTATGTGACTTTGGCAGGACTTTTTAGCGCTTACTTTTGAGCTAGTGGGCTAAGATTTGAAACAAACGATCGGTGGGAATCCAGCTTTTAGGGATGGCCTCCCCCGAGTCTCTGGACAGCTGTGTGGCCGAGCGGCGAGCGTTAAAGCACTCAGTTTCGCTCGAGTACCATGACGACCGATTTGACTTCGGCACGACTTTAGGTTGCTTAATTTCAGCCGAGCGGGCTAGGAATTCACACAGACAAGCCGTGGGAATCCAGCTTTCAAGGGAGGTCTCTTCCAAGCCTCTCGGAGCTCGTGGGGCCGAACGGCGAGCGTCGAAGCACTCGGTTTCGCTCCAGTAGTAGGCCTTTATTGACTAAATTGTAACATGACAACCTATGTGACTTTGGCAGGACTTTTTAGCGCTTACTTTTGATCTAGTGGGCTAAGATTTGAAACAAACGATCGGTGGGAATCCAGCTTTCAGGGGAGGCCTCCCCCAAGTCTCTGGACGGCTGTGGGACCGAGTGGCGAGTGTTAAAGCACTCAGTTTCACTCGAATACCATTACGACCGATTTGACTTCGGCACGACTTTAGGTCGCTTAATTTCAGCCTAGCGGGCTAGGAATTCACACAGACAATCCTTGGGAATCCAGCTTTCAGTGGAGGCCTCTTCCAAGCCTTTCAGAGGTCGTGGGGCCGAACGGCGAGCGTCAAAGCACTCGGTTTCGCTCCAGTAGTAGGCCTTTATTGACTAAATTGTAACATGACGACCTATGTGACTTTGGCAGGACTTTTTAGCGTTTACTTTTGAGCTAGTGGGCTAAGATTTGAAACAAACGATCGGTGGGAATCCAGCTTTCAGGGGAGGCCTCCCCCGAGTCTCTGGACCGCTGTGGGGCCGAGCGGCAAGCGTTAAAGCACTCGGTTTCGCTCCAGTAGTAGGCCTTTATTCACTAAATTGTAACATGACGACCTATGTGACTTTGGCAGGACTTTTTAGCGCTTACTTATGAGCTAGTGGGCTAAGATTTGAAACAAACGATCGGTGGGAATCCAGCTTTCAGGGGAGGCCTCTTCCAAGCCTCTCAGAGGTCGTGGGGCCGAACGGCGAGCGTTAAAGCACTCGGTTTCTCCCCAGTAGTAGGCCTTTATTGACTCAATTGTAACATGACGACCTATGTGACTTTGGCAGGACTTTTTAGCGCCTACTTTTGAACTAGTGGGCTAAGATTTGAAACAAACGATCGGTGGGAAACCAGCTTTCAGGGGAGGCCTCCCCCGAGTCTCTGGACAGCTGTGGGGCCGAACGGCGAGCGTCAAAGCACTCGGTTTCGCTCCAGTTGTAGGCCTTTATGGACTAAATTGTAACATGACGACCTATGTTACTTTGGCAGGACTTTTTAGCGCTTACTTTTGAGCTAGTGGGCTAAGATTTGAAACAAACGATCGGTGGGAATCCAGCTTTCAGGGGAGGCCTCCCCCGAGTCTCTGGACGGCTGTGGGACCGAGTGGCGAGCGTTAAAGCACTCAGTTTCGCTCTAATACCATTACGACCGATTTGACTTCGGCACGACTTTAGGTGACTTAATTTCAGCCTAGCGGGCTAGGAATTCACACATACAATCCTTGGGAATCCAGCTTTCAGGGGAGGCCTCTTCCAAGCCTCTCAGAGGTCGTGGGGCCGAACGGCGAGCGTCAAAGCACTCGGTTTCGCTCCAGTAGTAGGCCTTTATTGACTAAATTGTAACATGACGACCTATGTGACTTTGGCAGGACTTTTTAGCGCTCACTTTTGAGCTAGTGGGCTAAGATTTTGAACAAACGATCGATGGGAATCCAGCTTTCAGGGGAGGCCTCCCCCGAGTCTCTGGACGGCTGTGGGGCCGAGCGGCAAGCGTTAAAGCACTCAGTTTCGCTCGAGTACCATGATGACCGATTTGACTTCGGCACGACTTTAGGTCGCTTAATTTCAGCCGAGCGGGCTAGGACTTCACACAGACAAGCCTTGGGAATCCAGCTTTCAAGGGAGGCCTCTTCCAAGCCTCTCGGAGGTCGTGGGGCCAAACGGCGAGCGTCGAAGCACTCGGTTTCGCTCCAGTAGTAGGCCTTTCTTGACTAAATTGTTACATGACAACCTATGTGATTTTGGCAGGACTTTTTAGCGCTTACTTTTGAGCTAGTGGGCTAAGATTTGAAACAAACGATCGGTGGGAATCCAGCTTTTAGGGGAGGCCTCCCCCGAGTCTCTGGACAGCTGTGTGGCCGAGCGGCGAGCGTTAAAGCACTCAGTTTCGCTCGAGTACCATGACGACCGATTTGACTTCGGCACGACTTTAGGTCGCTTAATATCAGCCGAGCGGGCTAGGAATTAACACAGACAAGCCGTGGGAATCCAGCTTTCAAGGGAGGCCTCTTCTAAGCCTCTCGGAGCTCGTGGGGCCGAACGGCGAGCGTCGAAGCACTCTGTTTCGCTCCAGTAGTAGGCCTTTCTTGACTAAATTGTAACATGACAACCTATGTGACTTTGGCAGGACTTTTTAGCGCTTACTTTTGAGCTAGTGGGCTAAGATTTGAAACAAACGATCGGTGGGAATCCAGCTTTTAGGGGAGGCCTCCCCCGAGTCTCTGGACAGCTGTGTGGCCGAGCGGCGAGCGTTAAAGCACTCAGTTTCGCTCGAGTACCATGACGACCGATTTGACTTCGGCACGACTTTAGGTTGCTTAATTTCAGCCGAGCGGGCTAGGAATTCACACAGACAAGCCGTGGGAATCCAGCTTTCAAGGGAGGCCTCTTCCAAGCCTCTCGGAGCTCGTGGGGCCGAACGGCGAGCGTCGAAGCACTCGGTTTCGCTCCAGTAGTAGGCCTTTATTGACTAAATTGTAACATGACAACCTATGTGACTTTGGCAGGACTTTTTAGCGCTTACTTTTGATCTAGTGGGCTAAGATTTGAAACAAACGATCGGTGGGAATCCAGCTTTCAGGG
>NW_026904279.1:0-48552 GCF_024500275.1 Phycodurus eques | reverse complement strand
TACTTCGAAAGCATCCTTTGTGAAGTTATGAGTAAAAATAAAAAAAGTGTACAGCAGGCGCTGGGAAGCATTTTTAAGCAATAAAAACTGCAAATGTTTGTAAAAGTCCAACCAAAGCTTTGGGATTCAAACCACTGCCTGTAACTAGTATAAAGGGGAGAGTTTTACTCAAAAAAGCAAGAGAATTTACTGGGAAAGCATCTTTGTGAAGTTATGAGTTACAATAAAAAAAAGTGGACAGCAGAGGGAGCTGGGGAGCATTTTTAAGTCATAAAAACAGCAAATGTGTGTACAACTCCAACCAAAGCTTTGGGATTCAAACCCCTGCCTGTAACTAGTATAAAGGGGAGAGTTTTACTCTAAAATGCAAGAGAATTTACTTGGAAAGCATCCTTTGTGAAGTTATGAGTCAAAATAAAAAAAAGTGTACAGCAGGCGCTGGGAAGCATTTTTAAGCAATAAAAACAGCAAATGTGTGTAAAACTCCAATCAAAGCTTTGGTATTCAAACCACTGCCTGTAACTAGTATAAAGGGGAGAGTTTTACTCTAAAATGCAAGAGAATCTACTTGGAAAGCATCCTTTGTGAAGTTATGAGTCAAAATGAAAACGTTTCAGCAATAAAAACTGCAAATGTTTGTAAAACTCCAACCAAAGCTTTGGGATTCAAACTACTGCCTGTAACTAGTATAAAGGGGAGAGTTTTACTCAAAAAAGCATGAGAATTTACTGGGAAAGCATCTTCGTGAAGTTATGAGTTACAACAAAAACAGTGTACAGCAGAGGGAGCTGGGGAGCATTTTTAAGTCATAAAAACAGCAAATGTGTGTACAACTCCAACCAAAGCTTTGGGATTCAAACCCCTGCCTGTAACTAGTATAAAGGGGAGAGTTTTACTCTAAAATGCAAGAGAATTTACTTGGAAAGCATCCTTTGTGAAGTTATGAGTTACAATAAAAAAAGTGTACAGCAGAGGGAGCTGGAGAGGATTTTTAACTCATAAAAACAGCAAATGTGTGTAAAACTCTAACCAAAGCTTTGGGATTCAAACCACTGCCTGTAACTAGTATAAAGGGGAGAGTTTTACTCTTAAATGCAAAAGAATTTACTTCGAAAGCATCCTTTGTGAAGTTATGAGTAAAAATAAAAAAAGTGTACAGCAGGCGCTGGGAAGCATTTTTAAGCAAAAAAAACTGCAAATGTTTGTAAAAGTCCAACCAAAGCTTTGGGATTCAAACCACTGCCTGTAACTAGTATAAAGGGGAGAGTTTTACTCTAAAAAGCAAGAGAATGTACTGGGAAAGCATCCTTTGTGAAGTTATGAGTTTCAATAAACAAAGTGTACAGCAGAGGGAGCTGGGGAGCATTTCTAAGCAATAAAACCTGCAAATGTGTGTAAAACTCCAACCAAAGCTTAGGGATTCAAACCACTGCCTGTAACTAGTATAAAGGGGAGAGTTTTACTCTAAAATACAAGAGAATCTACTTGGAAAGCATCCTTTGTGAAGTTATGAGTCAAAATTAAAAAGTTTCAGCAATAAAAACTGCAAATGTTTGTAAAACTCCAACCAAAGCTTTGGGATTCAAACCACTGCCTGGAACTAGTATAAAGGGGAGAGTTTTACTCAAAAAAGCAAGAGAATTTACTGGGAAAGCATCTTTGTGAAGTTATGAGTTACAATAAAAAAAAGTGGACAGCAGAGGGAGCTGGGGAGCATTTTTAAGTCATAAAAACAGCAAATGTGTGTAAAACTCCAACCAAAGCTTTGGGATTCAAACCACTGCCTGTTGCTAGTATAAAGGGGAGGGTTTTACTCTAAAATGCAAGAGAATTTACTTGGAAAGCATCCTTTGTGAAGTTATGAGTCAAAATTAAAAAAAGTGTACAGCAGGCGCTGGGAAGCATTTTTAAGCAATAAAAACTGCAAATGTTTGTAAAAGTCCAACCAAAGCTTTGGGATTCAAACCACTGCCTGTAGCTAGTATAAAGGGGAGAGTTTTACTCTAAAAAGCAAGAGAATGTACTGGGAAAGCATCCTTTGTGAAGTTATGAGTTTCAATAAACAAAGTGTACAGCAGAGGGAGCTGGGGAGCATTTTTAAGCAATAAAAACTGCAAATGTGTGTAAAACTCCAACCAAAGCTTTGGGATTCAAACCACTGCCTGTAACTAGTATAAAGGGGAGAGTTTTACTCTAAAATGCAAGATAATCTACTAGGAAAGCATCCTTTGTGAAGTTATGAGTCAAAATGAAAACGTTTCAGCAATAAAAACTGCAAATGTTTGTAAAACTCCAACCAAAGCTTTGGGATTCAAACCACTGCCTGTAACTAGTATAAAGGGGAGAGTTTTACTCAAAAAAGCATGAGAATTTACTGGGAAAGCATCTTTGTGAAGTTATGAGTCAAAATAAAAAAAGTGTACAGCAGGCGCTGGGAAGCATTTTTAAGCAATAAAAAAAGCAAATGTGTGTAAAACTCCAATCAAAGCTTTGGGATTCAAACCACTGCCTGTAATTAGTATAAAGGGGAGAGTTTTACTCAAAAAAGCAAGAGAATTTACTGGGAAAGCATCTTTGTGAAGTTATGAGTTACAATAAAAAAAAGTGGACAGCAGAGGGAGCTGGGGAGCATTTTTAAGTCATAAAAACAGCAAATGTGTGTAAAACTCCAACCAAAGCTTTGGGATTCAAACCCCTGCCTGTAACTAGTATAAAGGGGAGAGTTTTACTCTAAAATGCAAGAGAATTTACTTGGAAAGCATCCTTTGTGAAGTTATGAGTTACAATAAAAAAAGTGTGCAGCAGAGGGAGCTGGAGAGGATTTTTAACTCATAAAAACAGCAAATGTGTGTAAAACTCCAACCAAAGCTTTGGGATTCAAACCACTGCCTGTAACTAGTATAAAGGGGAGAGTTTTACTCTTAAATGCAAGAGAATTTACTTGGAAAGCATCCTTTGTGAAGTTATGAGTAAAAATAAAAAAAGTGTACAGCAGGCGCTGGGAAGCATTTTTAAGCAATAAAAACTGCAAATGTTTGTAAAAGTCCAACCAAAGCTTTGGGATTCAAACCACTGCCTGTAACTAGTATAAAGGGGAGAGTTTTACTCTAAAAAGCAAGAGAATGTACTGGGAAAGCATCCTTTGTGAAGTTATGAGTTTCAATAAACAAAGTGTACAGCAGAGGGAGCTGGGGAGCATTTCTAAGCAATAAAACCTGCAAATGTGTGTAAAACTCCAATCAAAGCTTAGGGATTCAAACCACTGCCTGTAACTAGTATAAAGGGGAGAGTTTTACTCTAAAATGCAAGAGAATCTACTTGGAAAGCATCCTTTGTGAAGTTATGAGTCAAAATTAAAAAGTTTCAGCAATAAAAACTGCAAATGTTTGTAAAACTCCAACCAAAGCTTTGGGATTCAAACCACTGCCTGGAACTAGTATAAAGGGGAGAGTTTTACTCAAAAAAGCAAGAGAATTTACTGGGAAAGCATCTTTGTGAAGTTATGAGTTACAATAAAAAAAAGTGGACAGCAGAGGGAGCTGGGGAGCATTTTTAAGCAATAAAAACAGCAAATGTTTGTTAAACTCCAACCAAAGCTTTGGGATTCAAACCACTGCCTGTAACTAGTATAATGGGGAGAGTTTTACTCTAAAATGCAAGAGAATTTACTTGGAAAGCATACTTTGTGAAGTTATGAGTTTCAATAAAAAAAGTGTACAGCAGAGGGAGCTGGGGAGCATTTTTAAGCAATGAAAACTGCAAATATGTGTAAAACTCCAACCAAAGCTTTGGGATTCAAACCACTGCCTGTAACTAGTATAAAGGGGAGAGTTTTACTCTAAAAAGCAACAGAATTTACTGGGAAAGCATCCTTTGGGAAGTTATGAGTCGCAATAAAAAAAGTGTACAGCAGAGGGAGCTTGGAAGCATTTTTAAGCAATAAAAACTGCAAATGTGTGTAAAACTCAAGCCAAAGCTTTGGGATTCAAACCACTGCCTGAAACTAGTATAAAGGCGAGAGTTCTCCTCGAAAAGGAAGAGCATTTACTGGGAAAGCATCCTTTGTGAAGTTCTGAGTCAAAATGTAAAAGGTGTAAAGCAGAGGGAGCTGGGAAGCATTTTTAAGCAATAAAAACTGCAAATATGTGTAAAACTCTAACCAAAGCTTTGGGATTCAAACCACTGCCAGTAAATTGTTTAAAGGGGAGAGTTCTACTCTAAAAATCAAAAGAATTATCTGGGAAAGCATCCTTTGTGAAGTTATGAGTCAAAATAAAAAAAGTGTACAGCAGGCGCTGGGAAGCATTTTTAAGCGATAAAAACTGCAAATGTGTGTAAAACTCAAACCAAAGCTTTGGGATTAAAACCACTGCCTGTAACAAGTATAAAGGGGAGAGTTTCACTCTAAAAACCAAGAGAATTAACTGGGAAAGCATTCTTTGTGAAGTTATGAGTCACAATAAAAAAAAGTGTACAGCACAGGGAGCTGGAGAGGATTTTTAACTCATAAAAAAAACAGCAAATGTGTGTAAAACTCCAACCAAAGCTTTGGGATTCAAACCACTGCCTGTAACTAGTATAAAGGGGAGAGTTTTACTCTTAAATGCAAGAGAATTTACTTGGAAAGCATCCTTTGTGAAGTTATGAGTAAAAATAAAAAAAGTGTACAGCAGGCGCTGGGAAGCATTTTTAAGCAATAAAAACTGCAAATGTTTGTAAAAGTCCAACCAAAGCTTTGGGATTCAAACCACTGCCTGTAACTAGTATAAAGGGGAGAGTTCTACTCTAAAAATCAATAGAATTATCTGGGAAAGCATCCTTTGTGAAGTTATGAGTCAAAAAAAAAGAAGTGTACAGCAGGCGCTGGGAAGCATTTTTAAGCAACAAAAACTACATATGTGTCTAAAACCCCAACCAAAGCTTTGGGACTCAAACCACGGCCTTTAACTAGTATAAAGCAGAGAGTTTTACTCTAAAAAGCAAAATAATTTAATGGGAAACCATCCTTTGTGAAGTTATGAGTCACAATCAAAAAAGTGTACAGCAGAGGGAGCTGGGAAGCATTTTTAAGCAATAAAAACTGCAAATGTGTGTAAAACTCCAACTAAAGCTTTGGGATTAAAACCACTGCCCGTAACTAGTATAACAGGGAGAGTTATACTCCAAAAAACAAGAGACTATACTTGTAAGCATCCTTTGTGAAGTTATGAGTCAAAATGAAAACGTTTCAGCAATAAAAACTGAAAATGTTTGTAAAACTCCAACCAAAGCTTTGGGATTCAAACTACTGCCTGTAACTAGTATAAAGGGGAGAGTTTTACTCAAAAAAGCATGAGAATTTACTGGGAAAGCATCTTCGTGAAGTTATGAGTTACAACAAAAACAGTGTACAGCAGAGGGAGCTGGGGAGTATTTTTAAGTCATAAAAACAGCAAATGTGTGTACAACTCCAACCAAAGCTTTGCGATTCAAACCCCTGCCTGTAACTAGTATAAAGGGGAGAGTTTTACTCTAAAATGCAAGAGAATTTACTTGGAAAGCATCCTTTGTGAAGTTATGAGTAAAAATAAAAAAAGTGTACAGCAGAGGGAGCTGGAGAGGATTTTTAACTCATAAAAACAGCAAATGTGTGTAAAACTCTAACCAAAGCTTTGGGATTCAAACCACTGCCTGTAACTAGTATAAAGGGGAGAGTTTTACTCTAAAAAGCAAGAGAATGTACTGGGAAAGCATCCTTTGTGAAGTTATGAGTTTCAATAAACAAAGTGTACAGCAGAGGGAGCTGGGGAGCATTTCTAAGCAATAAAACCTGCAAATGTGTGTAAAACTCCAACCAAAGCTTAGGGATTCAAACCCCTGCCTGTAACTAGTATAAAGGGGAGAGTTTTACTCTAAAATGCAAGAGAATTTACTTGGAAAGCATCCTTTGTGAAGTTATGAGTCAAAATAAAAAAAAGTGTACAGCAGGCGCTGGGAAGCATTTTTAAGCAATAAAAACAGCAAATGTGTGTAAAACTCCAACCAAAGCTTTGCGATTCAAACCCCTGCCTGTAACTAGTATAAAGGGGAGAGTTTTACTCTAAAATACAAGAGAATCTACTTGGAAAGCATCCTTTGTGAAGTTATGAGTCAAAATTAAAAAGTTTCAGCAATAAAAACTGCAAATGTTTGTAAAACTCCAACCAAAGCTTTGGGATTCAAACCACTGCCTGGAACTAGTATAAAGGGGAGAGTTTTACTCAAAAAAGCAAGAGAATTTACTGGGAAAGCATCTTTGTGAAGTTATGAGTTACAATAAAAAAAAGTGGACAGCAGAGGGAGCTGGGGAGCATTTTTAAGTCATAAAAACAGCAAATGTGTGTACAACTCCAACCAAAGCTTTGGGATTCAAACCCCTGCCTGTAACTAGTATAAAGGGGAGAGTTTTACTCTAAAATGCAAGAGAATTTACTTGGAAAGCATCCTTTGTGAAGTTATGAGTCAAAATAAAAAAAAGTGTACAGCAGGCGCTGGGAAGCATTTTTAAGCAATAAAAACAGCAAATGTGTGTAAAACTCCAATCAAAGCTTTGGGATTCAAACCACTGCCTGTAACTAGTATAAAGGGGAGAGTTTTACTCTAAAATGCAAGAGAATCTACTTGGAAAGCATCCTTTGTGAAGTTATGAGTCAAAATGAAAACGTTTCAGCAATAAAAACTGCAAATGTTTGTAAAACTCCAACCAAAGCTTTGGGATTCAATCTACTGCCTGTAACTAGTATAAAGGGGAGAGTTTTACTCAAAAAAGCATGAGAATTTACTGGGAAAGCATCTTCGTGAAGTTATGAGTTACAACAAAAACAGTGTACAGCAGAGGGAGCTGGGGAGCATTTTTAAGTCATAAAAACTACATATGTGTCTAAAACCCCAACCAAAGCTTTGGGACTCAAACCACGGCCTTTAACTAGTATAAAGCAGAGAGTTTTACTCTAAAAAGCAAAATAATTTAATGGGAAAGCATCCTTTGTGAAGTTATGAGTCACAATCAAAAAAGTGTACAGCAGAGGGAGCTGGGAAGCATTTTTAAGCAATAAAAACTGCAAATGTGTGTAAAACTCCAACTAAAGCTTTGGGATTAAAACCACTGCCCGTAACTAGTATAACAGGGAGCGTTATACTCCAAAAAACAAGAGACTATACTTGTAAGCATCCTTTGTGAAGTTATGAGTCAAAATGAAAACGTTTCAGCAATAAAAACTGAAAATGTTTGTAAAACTCCAACCAAAGCTTTGGGATTCAAACTACTGCCTGTAACTAGTATAAAGGGGAGAGTTTTACTCAAAAAAGCATGAGAATTTACTGGGAAAGCATCTTCGTGAAGTTATGAGTTACAACAAAAACAGTGTACAGCAGAGGGAGCTGGGGAGTATTTTTAAGTCATAAAAACAGCAAATGTGTGTACAACTCCAACCAAAGCTTTGCGATTCAAACCCCTGCCTGTAACTAGTATAAAGGGGAGAGTTTTACTCTAAAATGCAAGAGAATTTACTTGGAAAGCATCCTTTGTGAAGTTATGAGTAAAAATAAAAAAAGTGTACAGCAGAGGGAGCTGGAGAGGATTTTTAACTCATAAAAACAGCAAATGTGTGTAAAACTCTAACCAAAGCTTTGGGATTCAAACCACTGCCTGTAACTAGTATAAAGGGGAGAGTTTTACTCTAAAAAGCAAGAGAATGTACTGGGAAAGCATCCTTTGTGAAGTTATGAGTTTCAATAAACAAAGTGTACAGCAGAGGGAGCTGGGGAGCATTTCTAAGCAATAAAACCTGCAAATGTGTGTAAAACTCCAACCAAAGCTTTGGGATTCAAACCCCTGCCTGTAACTAGTATAAAGGGGAGAGTTTTACTCTAAAATGCAAGAGAATTTACTTGGAAAGCATCCTTTGTGAAGTTATGAGTTACAATAAAAAAAGTGTACAGCAGAGGGAGCTGGAGAGGATTTTTAACTCATAAAAACAGCAAATGTGTGTAAAACTCTAACCAAAGCTTTGGGATTCAAACCACTGCCTGTAACTAGTATAAAGGGGAGAGTTTTACTCTTAAATGCAAAAGAATTTACTTCGAAAGCATCCTTTGTGAAGTTATGAGTAAAAATAAAAAAAGTGTACAGCAGGCGCTGGGAAGCATTTTTAAGCAATAAAAACTGCAAATGTTTGTAAAAGTCCAACCAAAGCTTTGGGATTCAAACCACTGCCTGTAACTAGTATAAAGGGGAGAGTTTTACTCAAAAAAGCAAGAGAATTTACTGGGAAAGCATCTTTGTGAAGTTATGAGTTACAATAAAAAAAAGTGGACAGCAGAGGGAGCTGGGGAGCATTTTTAAGTCATAAAAACAGCAAATGTGTGTACAACTCCAACCAAAGCTTTGGGATTCAAACCCCTGCCTGTAACTAGTATAAAGGGGAGAGTTTTACTCTAAAATGCAAGAGAATTTACTTGGAAAGCATCCTTTGTGAAGTTATGAGTCAAAATAAAAAAAAGTGTACAGCAGGCGCTGGGAAGCATTTTTAAGCAATAAAAACAGCAAATGTGTGTAAAACTCCAATCAAAGCTTTGGTATTCAAACCACTGCCTGTAACTAGTATAAAGGGGAGAGTTTTACTCTAAAATGCAAGAGAATCTACTTGGAAAGCATCCTTTGTGAAGTTATGAGTCAAAATGAAAACGTTTCAGCAATAAAAACTGCAAATGTTTGTAAAACTCCAACCAAAGCTTTGGGATTCAAACTACTGCCTGTAACTAGTATAAAGGGGAGAGTTTTACTCAAAAAAGCATGAGAATTTACTGGGAAAGCATCTTCGTGAAGTTATGAGTTACAACAAAAACAGTGTACAGCAGAGGGAGCTGGGGAGCATTTTTAAGTCATAAAAACAGCAAATGTGTGTACAACTCCAACCAAAGCTTTGGGATTCAAACCCCTGCCTGTAACTAGTATAAAGGGGAGAGTTTTACTCTAAAATGCAAGAGAATTTACTTGGAAAGCATCCTTTGTGAAGTTATGAGTTACAATAAAAAAAGTGTACAGCAGGCGCTGGGAAGCATTTTTAAGCAAAAAAAACTGCAAATGTTTGTAAAAGTCCAACCAAAGCTTTGGGATTCAAACCACTGCCTGTAACTAGTATAAAGGGGAGAGTTTTACTCTAAAAAGCAAGAGAATGTACTGGGAAAGCATCCTTTGTGAAGTTATGAGTTTCAATAAACAAAGTGTACAGCAGAGGGAGCTGGGGAGCATTTCTAAGCAATAAAACCTGCAAATGTGTGTAAAACTCCAACCAAAGCTTAGGGATTCAAACCACTGCCTGTAACTAGTATAAAGGGGAGAGTTTTACTCTAAAATACAAGAGAATCTACTTGGAAAGCATCCTTTGTGAAGTTATGAGTCAAAATTAAAAAGTTTCAGCAATAAAAACTGCAAATGTTTGTAAAACTCCAACCAAAGCTTTGGGATTCAAACCACTGCCTGGAACTAGTATAAAGGGGAGAGTTTTACTCAAAAAAGCAAGAGAATTTACTGGGAAAGCATCTTTGTGAAGTTATGAGTTACAATAAAAAAAAGTGGACAGCAGAGGGAGCTGGGGAGCATTTTTAAGTCATAAAAACAGCAAATGTGTGTAAAACTCCAACCAAAGCTTTGGGATTCAAACCACTGCCTGTTGCTAGTATAAAGGGGAGGGTTTTACTCTAAAATGCAAGAGAATTTACTTGGAAAGCATCCTTTGTGAAGTTATGAGTCAAAATTAAAAAAAGTGTACAGCAGGCGCTGGGAAGCATTTTTAAGCAATAAAAACTGCAAATGTTTGTAAAAGTCCAACCAAAGCTTTGGGATTCAAACCACTGCCTGTAGCTAGTATAAAGGGGAGAGTTTTACTCTAAAAAGCAAGAGAATGTACTGGGAAAGCATCCTTTGTGAAGTTATGAGTTTCAATAAACAAAGTGTACAGCAGAGGGAGCTGGGGAGCATTTTTAAGCAATAAAAACTGCAAATGTGTGTAAAACTCCAACCAAAGCTTTGGGATTCAAACCACTGCCTGTAACTAGTATAAAGGGGAGAGTTTTACTCTAAAATGCAAGATAATCTACTAGGAAAGCATCCTTTGTGAAGTTATGAGTCAAAATGAAAACGTTTCAGCAATAAAAACTGCAAATGTTTGTAAAACTCCAACCAAAGCTTTGGGATTCAAACCACTGCCTGTAACTAGTATAAAGGGGAGAGTTTTACTCAAAAAAGCATGAGAATTTACTGGGAAAGCATCTTTGTGAAGTTATGAGTCAAAATAAAAAAAGTGTACAGCAGGCGCTGGGAAGCATTTTTAAGCAATAAAAAAAGCAAATGTGTGTAAAACTCCAATCAAAGCTTTGGGATTCAAACCACTGCCTGTAATTAGTATAAAGGGGAGAGTTTTACTCAAAAAAGCAAGAGAATTTACTGGGAAAGCATCTTTGTGAAGTTATGAGTTACAATAAAAAAAAGTGGACAGCAGAGGGAGCTGGGGAGCATTTTTAAGTCATAAAAACAGCAAATGTGTGTAAAACTCCAACCAAAGCTTTGGGATTCAAACCCCTGCCTGTAACTAGTATAAAGGGGAGAGTTTTACTCTAAAATGCAAGAGAATTTACTTGGAAAGCATCCTTTGTGAAGTTATGAGTTACAATAAAAAAAGTGTGCAGCAGAGGGAGCTGGAGAGGATTTTTAACTCATAAAAACAGCAAATGTGTGTAAAACTCCAACCAAAGCTTTGGGATTCAAACCACTGCCTGTAACTAGTATAAAGGGGAGAGTTTTACTCTTAAATGCAAGAGAATTTACTTGGAAAGCATCCTTTGTGAAGTTATGAGTAAAAATAAAAAAAGTGTACAGCAGGCGCTGGGAAGCATTTTTAAGCAATAAAAACTGCAAATGTTTGTAAAAGTCCAACCAAAGCTTTGGGATTCAAACCACTGCCTGTAACTAGTATAAAGGGGAGAGTTTTACTCTAAAAAGCAAGAGAATGTACTGGGAAAGCATCCTTTGTGAAGTTATGAGTTTCAATAAACAAAGTGTACAGCAGAGGGAGCTGGGGAGCATTTCTAAGCAATAAAACCTGCAAATGTGTGTAAAACTCCAATCAAAGCTTAGGGATTCAAACCACTGCCTGTAACTAGTATAAAGGGGAGAGTTTTACTCTAAAATGCAAGAGAATCTACTTGGAAAGCATCCTTTGTGAAGTTATGAGTCAAAATTAAAAAGTTTCAGCAATAAAAACTGCAAATGTTTGTAAAACTCCAACCAAAGCTTTGGGATTCAAACCACTGCCTGGAACTAGTATAAAGGGGAGAGTTTTACTCAAAAAAGCAAGAGAATTTACTGGGAAAGCATCTTTGTGAAGTTATGAGTTACAATAAAAAAAAGTGGACAGCAGAGGGAGCTGGGGAGCATTTTTAAGCAATAAAAACAGCAAATGTTTGTTAAACTCCAACCAAAGCTTTGGGATTCAAACCACTGCCTGTAACTAGTATAATGGGGAGAGTTTTACTCTAAAATGCAAGAGAATTTACTTGGAAAGCATACTTTGTGAAGTTATGAGTTTCAATAAAAAAAGTGTACAGCAGATGGAGCTGGGGAGCATTTTTAAGCAATGAAAACTGCAAATATGTGTAAAACTCCAACCAAAGCTTTGGGATTCAAACCACTGCCTGTAACTAGTATAAAGGGGAGAGTTTTACTCTAAAAAGCAACAGAATTTACTGGGAAAGCATCCTTTGGGAAGTTATGAGTCGCAATAAAAAAAGTGTACAGCAGAGGGAGCTTGGAAGCATTTTTAAGCAATAAAAACTGCAAATGTGTGTAAAACTCAAGCCAAAGCTTTGGGATTCAAACCACTGCCTGAAACTAGTATAAAGGCGAGAGTTCTCCTCGAAAAGGAAGAGCATTTACTGGGAAAGCATCCTTTGTGAAGTTCTGAGTCAAAATGTAAAAGGTGTAAAGCAGAGGGAGCTGGGAAGCATTTTTAAGCAATAAAAACTGCAAATATGTGTAAAACTCTAACCAAAGCTTTGGGATTCAAACCACTGCCAGTAAATTGTTTAAAGGGGAGAGTTCTACTCTAAAAATCAAAAGAATTATCTGGGAAAGCATCCTTTGTGAAGTTATGAGTCAAAATAAAAAAAGTGTACAGCAGGCGCTGGGAAGCATTTTTAAGCGATAAAAACTGCAAATGTGTGTAAAACTCAAACCAAAGCTTTGGGATTAAAACCACTGCCTGTAACAAGTATAAAGGGGAGAGTTTCACTCTAAAAACCAAGAGAATTAACTGGGAAAGCATTCTTTGTGAAGTTATGAGTCACAATAAAAAAAAGTGTACAGCACAGGGAGCTGGAGAGGATTTTTAACTCATAAAAAAAACAGCAAATGTGTGTAAAACTCCAACCAAAGCTTTGGGATTCAAACCACTGCCTGTAACTAGTATAAAGGGGAGAGTTTTACTCTTAAATGCAAGAGAATCTACTTGGAAAGCATCCTTTGTGAAGTTATGAGTCAAAATAAAAAAAAGTGTACAGCAGGCGCTGGGAAGCATTTTTAAGCAATAAAAACAGCAAATTTGTGTAAAACTCCAATCAAAGCTTTGGGATTCAAACCACTGCCTGTAACTAGTATAAAGGGGAGAGTTTTACTCTAAAATGCAAGAGAATCTACTTGGAAAGCATCCTTTGTGAAGTTATGAGTCAAAATGAAAACGTTTCAGCAATAAAAACTGCAAATGTTTGTAAAACTCCAACCAAAGCTTTGGGATTCAATCTACTGCCTGTAACTAGTATAAAGGGGAGAGTTTTACTCAAAAAAGCATGAGAATTTACTGGGAAAGCATCTTCGTGAAGTTATGAGTTACAACAAAAACAGTGTACAGCAGAGGGAGCTGGGGAGCATTTTTAAGTCATAAAAACTACATATGTGTCTAAAACCCCAACCAAAGCTTTGGGACTCAAACCACGGCCTTTAACTAGTATAAAGCAGAGAGTTTTACTCTAAAAAGCAAAATAATTTAATGGGAAAGCATCCTTTGTGAAGTTATGAGTCACAATCAAAAAAGTGTACAGCAGAGGGAGCTGGGAAGCATTTTTAAGCAATAAAAACTGCAAATGTGTGTAAAACTCCAACTAAAGCTTTGGGATTAAAACCACTGCCCGTAACTAGTATAACAGGGAGCGTTATACTCCAAAAAACAAGAGACTATACTTGTAAGCATCCTTTGTGAAGTTATGAGTCAAAATGAAAACGTTTCAGCAATAAAAACTGAAAATGTTTGTAAAACTCCAACCAAAGCTTTGGGATTCAAACTACTGCCTGTAACTAGTATAAAGGGGAGAGTTTTACTCAAAAAAGCATGAGAATTTACTGGGAAAGCATCTTCGTGAAGTTATGAGTTACAACAAAAACAGTGTACAGCAGAGGGAGCTGGGGAGTATTTTTAAGTCATAAAAACAGCAAATGTGTGTACAACTCCAACCAAAGCTTTGCGATTCAAACCCCTGCCTGTAACTAGTATAAAGGGGAGAGTTTTACTCTAAAATGCAAGAGAATTTACTTGGAAAGCATCCTTTGTGAAGTTATGAGTAAAAATAAAAAAAGTGTACAGCAGAGGGAGCTGGAGAGGATTTTTAACTCATAAAAACAGCAAATGTGTGTAAAACTCTAACCAAAGCTTTGGGATTCAAACCACTGCCTGTAACTAGTATAAAGGGGAGAGTTTTACTCTAAAAAGCAAGAGAATGTACTGGGAAAGCATCCTTTGTGAAGTTATGAGTTTCAATAAACAAAGTGTACAGCAGAGGGAGCTGGGGAGCATTTCTAAGCAATAAAACCTGCAAATGTGTGTAAAACTCCAACCAAAGCTTTGGGATTCAAACCCCTGCCTGTAACTAGTATAAAGGGGAGAGTTTTACTCTAAAATGCAAGAGAATTTACTTGGAAAGCATCCTTTGTGAAGTTATGAGTTACAATAAAAAAAGTGTACAGCAGAGGGAGCTGGAGAGGATTTTTAACTCATAAAAACAGCAAATGTGTGTAAAACTCTAACCAAAGCTTTGGGATTCAAACCACTGCCTGTAACTAGTATAAAGGGGAGAGTTTTACTCTTAAATGCAAAAGAATTTACTTCGAAAGCATCCTTTGTGAAGTTATGAGTAAAAATAAAAAAAGTGTACAGCAGGCGCTGGGAAGCATTTTTAAGCAATAAAAACTGCAAATGTTTGTAAAAGTCCAACCAAAGCTTTGGGATTCAAACCACTGCCTGTAACTAGTATAAAGGGGAGAGTTTTACTCAAAAAAGCAAGAGAATTTACTGGGAAAGCATCTTTGTGAAGTTATGAGTTACAATAAAAAAAAGTGGACAGCAGAGGGAGCTGGGGAGCATTTTTAAGTCATAAAAACAGCAAATGTGTGTACAACTCCAACCAAAGCTTTGGGATTCAAACCCCTGCCTGTAACTAGTATAAAGGGGAGAGTTTTACTCTAAAATGCAAGAGAATTTACTTGGAAAGCATCCTTTGTGAAGTTATGAGTCAAAATAAAAAAAAGTGTACAGCAGGCGCTGGGAAGCATTTTTAAGCAATAAAAACAGCAAATGTGTGTAAAACTCCAATCAAAGCTTTGGTATTCAAACCACTGCCTGTAACTAGTATAAAGGGGAGAGTTTTACTCTAAAATGCAAGAGAATCTACTTGGAAAGCATCCTTTGTGAAGTTATGAGTCAAAATGAAAACGTTTCAGCAATAAAAACTGCAAATGTTTGTAAAACTCCAACCAAAGCTTTGGGATTCAAACTACTGCCTGTAACTAGTATAAAGGGGAGAGTTTTACTCAAAAAAAGCATGAGAATTTACTGGGAAAGCATCTTCGTGAAGTTATGAGTTACAACAAAAACAGTGTACAGCAGAGGGAGCTGGGGAGCATTTTTAAGTCATAAAAACAGCAAATGTGTGTACAACTCCAACCAAAGCTTTGGGATTCAAACCCCTGCCTGTAACTAGTATAAAGGGGAGAGTTTTACTCTAAAATGCAAGAGAATTTACTTGGAAAGCATCCTTTGTGAAGTTATGAGTTACAATAAAAAAAGTGTACAGCAGAGGGAGCTGGAGAGGATTTTTAACTCATAAAAACAGCAAATGTGTGTAAAACTCTAACCAAAGCTTTGGGATTCAAACCACTGCCTGTAACTAGTATAAAGGGGAGAGTTTTACTCTTAAATGCAAAAGAATTTACTTCGAAAGCATCCTTTGTGAAGTTATGAGTAAAAATAAAAAAAGTGTACAGCAGGCGCTGGGAAGCATTTTTAAGCAAAAAAAACTGCAAATGTTTGTAAAAGTCCAACCAAAGCTTTGGGATTCAAACCACTGCCTGTAACTAGTATAAAGGGGAGAGTTTTACTCTAAAAAGCAAGAGAATGTACTGGGAAAGCATCCTTTGTGAAGTTATGAGTTTCAATAAACAAAGTGTACAGCAGAGGGAGCTGGGGAGCATTTCTAAGCAATAAAACCTGCAAATGTGTGTAAAACTCCAACCAAAGCTTAGGGATTCAAACCACTGCCTGTAACTAGTATAAAGGGGAGAGTTTTACTCTAAAATACAAGAGAATCTACTTGGAAAGCATCCTTTGTGAAGTTATGAGTCAAAATTAAAAAGTTTCAGCAATAAAAACTGCAAATGTTTGTAAAACTCCAACCAAAGCTTTGGGATTCAAACCACTGCCTGGAACTAGTATAAAGGGGAGAGTTTTACTCAAAAAAGCAAGAGAATTTACTGGGAAAGCATCTTTGTGAAGTTATGAGTTACAATAAAAAAAAGTGGACAGCAGAGGGAGCTGGGGAGCATTTTTAAGTCATAAAAACAGCAAATGTGTGTAAAACTCCAACCAAAGCTTTGGGATTCAAACCACTGCCTGTTGCTAGTATAAAGGGGAGGGTTTTACTCTAAAATGCAAGAGAATTTACTTGGAAAGCATCCTTTGTGAAGTTATGAGTCAAAATTAAAAAAAGTGTACAGCAGGCGCTGGGAAGCATTTTTAAGCAATAAAAACTGCAAATGTTTGTAAAAGTCCAACCAAAGCTTTGGGATTCAAACCACTGCCTGTAGCTAGTATAAAGGGGAGAGTTTTACTCTAAAAAGCAAGAGAATGTACTGGGAAAGCATCCTTTGTGAAGTTATGAGTTTCAATAAACAAAGTGTACAGCAGAGGGAGCTGGGGAGCATTTTTAAGCAATAAAAACTGCAAATGTGTGTAAAACTCCAACCAAAGCTTTGGGATTCAAACCACTGCCTGTAACTAGTATAAAGGGGAGAGTTTTACTCTAAAATGCAAGATAATCTACTAGGAAAGCATCCTTTGTGAAGTTATGAGTCAAAATGAAAACGTTTCAGCAATAAAAACTGCAAATGTTTGTAAAACTCCAACCAAAGCTTTGGGATTCAAACCACTGCCTGTAACTAGTATAAAGGGGAGAGTTTTACTCAAAAAAGCATGAGAATTTACTGGGAAAGCATCTTTGTGAAGTTATGAGTCAAAATAAAAAAAGTGTACAGCAGGCGCTGGGAAGCATTTTTAAGCAATAAAAAAAGCAAATGTGTGTAAAACTCCAATCAAAGCTTTGGGATTCAAACCACTGCCTGTAATTAGTATAAAGGGGAGAGTTTTACTCAAAAAAGCAAGAGAATTTACTGGGAAAGCATCTTTGTGAAGTTATGAGTTACAATAAAAAAAAGTGGACAGCAGAGGGAGCTGGGGAGCATTTTTAAGTCATAAAAACAGCAAATGTGTGTAAAACTCCAACCAAAGCTTTGGGATTCAAACCCCTGCCTGTAACTAGTATAAAGGGGAGAGTTTTACTCTAAAATGCAAGAGAATTTACTTGGAAAGCATCCTTTGTGAAGTTATGAGTTACAATAAAAAAAGTGTGCAGCAGAGGGAGCTGGAGAGGATTTTTAACTCATAAAAACAGCAAATGTGTGTAAAACTCCAACCAAAGCTTTGGGATTCAAACCACTGCCTGTAACTAGTATAAAGGGGAGAGTTTTACTCTTAAATGCAAGAGAATTTACTTGGAAAGCATCCTTTGTGAAGTTATGAGTAAAAATAAAAAAAGTGTACAGCAGGCGCTGGGAAGCATTTTTAAGCAATAAAAACTGCAAATGTTTGTAAAAGTCCAACCAAAGCTTTGGGATTCAAACCACTGCCTGTAACTAGTATAAAGGGGAGAGTTTTACTCTAAAAAGCAAGAGAATGTACTGGGAAAGCATCCTTTGTGAAGTTATGAGTTTCAATAAACAAAGTGTACAGCAGAGGGAGCTGGGGAGCATTTCTAAGCAATAAAACCTGCAAATGTGTGTAAAACTCCAATCAAAGCTTAGGGATTCAAACCACTGCCTGTAACTAGTATAAAGGGGAGAGTTTTACTCTAAAATGCAAGAGAATCTACTTGGAAAGCATCCTTTGTGAAGTTATGAGTCAAAATTAAAAAGTTTCAGCAATAAAAACTGCAAATGTTTGTAAAACTCCAACCAAAGCTTTGGGATTCAAACCACTGCCTGGAACTAGTATAAAGGGGAGAGTTTTACTCAAAAAAGCAAGAGAATTTACTGGGAAAGCATCTTTGTGAAGTTATGAGTTACAATAAAAAAAAGTGGACAGCAGAGGGAGCTGGGGAGCATTTTTAAGCAATAAAAACAGCAAATGTTTGTTAAACTCCAACCAAAGCTTTGGGATTCAAACCACTGCCTGTAACTAGTATAATGGGGAGAGTTTTACTCTAAAATGCAAGAGAATTTACTTGGAAAGCATACTTTGTGAAGTTATGAGTTTCAATAAAAAAAGTGTACAGCAGAGGGAGCTGGGGAGCATTTTTAAGCAATGAAAACTGCAAATATGTGTAAAACTCCAACCAAAGCTTTGGGATTCAAACCACTGCCTGTAACTAGTATAAAGGGGAGAGTTTTACTCTAAAAAGCAACAGAATTTACTGGGAAAGCATCCTTTGGGAAGTTATGAGTCGCAATAAAAAAAGTGTACAGCAGAGGGAGCTTGGAAGCATTTTTAAGCAATAAAAACTGCAAATGTGTGTAAAACTCAAGCCAAAGCTTTGGGATTCAAACCACTGCCTGAAACTAGTATAAAGGCGAGAGTTCTCCTCGAAAAGGAAGAGCATTTACTGGGAAAGCATCCTTTGTGAAGTTCTGAGTCAAAATGTAAAAGGTGTAAAGCAGAGGGAGCTGGGAAGCATTTTTAAGCAATAAAAACTGCAAATATGTGTAAAACTCTAACCAAAGCTTTGGGATTCAAACCACTGCCAGTAAATTGTTTAAAGGGGAGAGTTCTACTCTAAAAATCAAAAGAATTATCTCGGAAAGCATCCTTTGTGAAGTTATGAGTCAAAATAAAAAAAGTGTACAGCAGGCGCTGGGAAGCATTTTTAAGCGATAAAAACTGCAAATGTGTGTAAAACTCAAACCAAAGCTTTGGGATTAAAACCACTGCCTGTAACAAGTATAAAGGGGAGAGTTTCACTCTAAAAACCAAGAGAATTAACTGGGAAAGCATTCTTTGTGAAGTTATGAGTCACAATAAAAAAAAGTGTACAGCACAGGGAGCTGGAGAGGATTTTTAACTCATAAAAAAAACAGCAAATGTGTGTAAAACTCCAACCAAAGCTTTGGGATTCAAACCACTGCCTGTAACTAGTATAAAGGGGAGAGTTTTACTCTTAAATGCAAGAGAATTTACTTGGAAAGCATCCTTTGTGAAGTTATGAGTAAAAATAAAAAAAGTGTACAGCAGGCGCTGGGAAGCATTTTTAAGCAATAAAAACTGCAAATGTTTGTAAAAGTCCAACCAAAGCTTTGGGATTCAAACCACTGCCTGTAACTAGTATAAAGGGGAGAGTTCTACTCTAAAAATCAATAGAATTATCTGGGAAAGCATCCTTTGTGAAGTTATGAGTCAAAAAAAAAGAAGTGTACAGCAGGCGCTGGGAAGCATTTTTAAGCAACAAAAACTACATATGTGTCTAAAACCCCAACCAAAGCTTTGGGACTCAAACCACGGCCTTTAACTAGTATAAAGCAGAGAGTTTTACTCTAAAAAGCAAAATAATTTAATGGGAAACCATCCTTTGTGAAGTTATGAGTCACAATCAAAAAAGTGTACAGCAGAGGGAGCTGGGAAGCATTTTTAAGCAATAAAAACTGCAAATGTGTGTAAAACTCCAACTAAAGCTTTGGGATTAAAACCACTGCCCGTAACTAGTATAACAGGGAGAGTTATACTCCAAAAAACAAGAGACTATACTTGTAAGCATCCTTTGTGAAGTTATGAGTCAAAATGAAAACGTTTCAGCAATAAAAACTGAAAATGTTTGTAAAACTCCAACCAAAGCTTTGGGATTCAAACTACTGCCTGTAACTAGTATAAAGGGGAGAGTTTTACTCAAAAAAGCATGAGAATTTACTGGGAAAGCATCTTCGTGAAGTTATGAGTTACAACAAAAACAGTGTACAGCAGAGGGAGCTGGGGAGTATTTTTAAGTCATAAAAACAGCAAATGTGTGTACAACTCCAACCAAAGCTTTGCGATTCAAACCCCTGCCTGTAACTAGTATAAAGGGGAGAGTTTTACTCTAAAATGCAAGAGAATTTACTTGGAAAGCATCCTTTGTGAAGTTATGAGTAAAAATAAAAAAAGTGTACAGCAGAGGGAGCTGGAGAGGATTTTTAACTCATAAAAACAGCAAATGTGTGTAAAACTCTAACCAAAGCTTTGGGATTCAAACCACTGCCTGTAACTAGTATAAAGGGGAGAGTTTTACTCTAAAAAGCAAGAGAATGTACTGGGAAAGCATCCTTTGTGAAGTTATGAGTTTCAATAAACAAAGTGTACAGCAGAGGGAGCTGGGGAGCATTTCTAAGCAATAAAACCTGCAAATGTGTGTAAAACTCCAACCAAAGCTTAGGGATTCAAACCACTGCCTGTAACTAGTATAAAGGGGAGAGTTTTACTCTAAAATACAAGAGAATCTACTTGGAAAGCATCCTTTGTGAAGTTATGAGTCAAAATTAAAAAGTTTCAGCAATAAAAACTGCAAATGTTTGTAAAACTCCAACCAAAGCTTTGGGATTCAAACCACTGCCTGGAACTAGTATAAAGGGGAGAGTTTTACTCAAAAAAGCAAGAGAATTTACTGGGAAAGCATCTTTGTGAAGTTATGAGTTACAATAAAAAAAAGTGGACAGCAGAGGGAGCTGGGGAGCATTTTTAAGTCATAAAAACAGCAAATGTGTGTACAACTCCAACCAAAGCTTTGGGATTCAAACCCCTGCCTGTAACTAGTATAAAGGGGAGAGTTTTACTCTAAAATGCAAGAGAATTTACTTGGAAAGCATCCTTTGTGAAGTTATGAGTCAAAATAAAAAAAAGTGTACAGCAGGCGCTGGGAAGCATTTTTAAGCAATAAAAACAGCAAATGTGTGTAAAACTCCAATCAAAGCTTTGGGATTCAAACCACTGCCTGTAACTAGTATAAAGGGGAGAGTTTTACTCTAAAATGCAAGAGAATCTACTTGGAAAGCATCCTTTGTGAAGTTATGAGTCAAAATGAAAACGTTTCAGCAATAAAAACTGCAAATGTTTGTAAAACTCCAACCAAAGCTTTGGGATTCAATCTACTGCCTGTAACTAGTATAAAGGGGAGAGTTTTACTCAAAAAAGCATGAGAATTTACTGGGAAAGCATCTTCGTGAAGTTATGAGTTACAACAAAAACAGTGTACAGCAGAGGGAGCTGGGGAGCATTTTTAATGTCATAAAAACAGCAAATGTGTGTACAACTCCAACCAAAGCTTTGGGATTCAAACCCCTGCCTGTAACTAGTATAAAGGGGAGAGTTTTACTCTAAAATGCAAGAGAATTTACTTGGAAAGCATCCTTTGTAAAGTTATGAGTTACAATAAAAAAAGTGTACAGCAGAGGGAGCTGGAGAGGATTTTTAACTCATAAAAACAGCAAATGTGTGTAAAACTCTAACCAAAGCTTTGGGATTCAAACCACTGCCTGTAACTAGTATAAAGGGGAGAGTTTTACTCTTAAATGCAAAATAATTTACTTCGAAAGCATCCTTTGTGAAGTTATGAGTAAAAATAAAAAAAGTGTACAGCAGGCGCTGGGAAGCATTTTTAAGCAATAAAAACTGCAAATGTTTGTAAAAGTCCAACCAAAGCTTTGGGATTCAAACCACTGCCTGTAACTAGTATAAAGGGGAGAGTTTTACTCTAAAAAGCAAGAGAATGTACTGGGAAAGCATCCTTTGTGAAGTTATGAGTTTCAATAAACAAAGTGTACAGCAGAGGGAGCTGGGGAGCATTTCTAAGCAATAAAACCTGCAAATGTGTGTAAAACTCCAACCAAAGCTTAGGGATTCAAACCACTGCCTGTAACTAGTATAAAGGGGAGAGTTTTACTCTAAAATACAAGAGAATCTACTTGGAAAGCATCCTTTGTGAAGTTATGAGTCAAAATTAAAAAGTTTCAGCAATAAAAACTGCAAATGTTTGTAAAACTCCAACCAAAGCTTTGGGATTCAAACCACTGCCTGGAACTAGTATAAAGGGGAGAGTTTTACTCAAAAAAGCAAGAGAATTTACTGGGAAAGCATCTTTGTGAAGTTATGAGTTACAATAAAAAAAAGTGGACAGCAGAGGGAGCTGGGGAGCATTTTTAAGTCATAAAAACAGCAAATGTGTGTAAAACTCCAACCAAAGCTTTGGGATTCAAACCACTGCCTGTTGCTAGTATAAAGGGGAGGGTTTTACTCTAAAATGCAAGAGAATTTACTTGGAAAGCATCCTTTGTGAAGTTATGAGTCAAAATTAAAAAAAGTGTACAGCAGGCGCTGGGAAGCATTTTTAAGCAATAAAAACTGCAAATGTTTGTAAAAGTCCAACCAAAGCTTTGGGATTCAAACCACTGCCTGTAGCTAGTATAAAGGGGAGAGTTTTACTCTAAAAAGCAAGAGAATGTACTGGGAAAGCATCCTTTGTGAAGTTATGAGTTTCAATAAACAAAGTGTACAGCAGAGGGAGCTGGGGAGCATTTTTAAGCAATAAAAACTGCAAATGTGTGTAAAACTCCAACCAAAGCTTTGGGATTCAAACCACTGCCTGTAACTAGTATAAAGGGGAGAGTTTTACTCTAAAATGCAAGATAATCTACTAGGAAAGCATCCTTTGTGAAGTTATGAGTCAAAATGAAAACGTTTCAGCAATAAAAACTGCAAATGTTTGTAAAACTCCAACCAAAGCTTTGGGATTCAAACCACTGCCTGTAACTAGTATAAAGGGGAGAGTTTTACTCAAAAAAGCATGAGAATTTACTGGGAAAGCATCTTTGTGAAGTTATGAGTCAAAATAAAAAAAGTGTACAGCAGGCGCTGGGAAGCATTTTTAAGCAATAAAAACAGCAAATGTGTGTAAAACTCCAATCAAAGCTTTGGGATTCAAACCACTGCCTGTAATTAGTATAAAGGGGAGAGTTTTACTCAAAAAAGCAAGAGAATTTACTGGGAAAGCATCTTTGTGAAGTTATGAGTTACAATAAAAAAAAGTGGACAGCAGAGGGAGCTGGGGAGCATTTTTAAGTCATAAAAACAGCAAATGTGTGTAAAACTCCAACCAAAGCTTTGGGATTCAAACCCCTGCCTGTAACTAGTATAAAGGGGAGAGTTTTACTCTAAAATGCAAGAGAATTTACTTGGAAAGCATCCTTTGTGAAGTTATGAGTTACAATAAAAAAAGTGTGCAGCAGAGGGAGCTGGAGAGGATTTTTAACTCATAAAAACAGCAAATGTGTGTAAAACTCCAACCAAAGCTTTGGGATTCAAACCACTGCCTGTAACTAGTATAAAGGAGAGAGTTTTACTCTTAAATGCAAGAGAATTTACTTGGAAAGCATCCTTTGTGAAGTTATGAGTAAAAATAAAAAAAGTGTACAGCATGCGCTGGGAAGCATTTTTAAGCAATAAAAACTGCAAATGTTTGTAAAAGTCCAACCAAAGCTTTGGGATTCAAACCACTGCCTGTAACTAGTATAAAGGGGAGAGTTTTACTCTAAAAAGCAAGAGAATGTACTGGGAAAGCATCCTTTGTGAAGTTATGAGTTTCAATAAACAAAGTGTACAGCAGAGGGAGCTGGGGAGCATTTCTAAGCAATAAAACCTGCAAATGTGTGTAAAACTCCAATCAAAGCTTAGGGATTCAAACCACTGCCTGTAACTAGTATAAAGGGGAGAGTTTTTCTCTAAAATGCAAGAGAATCTACTTGGAAAGCATCCTTTGTGAAGTTATGAGTCAAAATTAAAAAGTTTCAGCAATAAAAACTGCAAATGTTTGTAAAACTCCAACCAAAGCTTTGGGATTCAAACCACTGCCTGGAACTAGTATAAAGGGGAGAGTTTTACTCAAAAAAGCAAGAGAATTTACTGGGAAAGCATCTTTGTGAAGTTATGAGTTACAATAAAAAAAAGTGGACAGCAGAGGGAGCTGGGGAGCATTTTTAAGCAATAAAAACAGCAAATGTTTGTTAAACTCCAACCAAAGCTTTGGGATTCAAACCACTGCCTGTAACTAGTATAATGGGGAGAGTTTTACTCTAAAAAGCAACAGAATTTACTGGGAAAGCATCCTTTGGGAAGTTATGAGTCGCAATAAAAAAAGTGTACAGCAGAGGGAGCTTGGAAGCATTTTTAAGCAATAAAAACTGCAAATGTGTGTAAAACTCAAGCCAAAGCTTTGGGATTCAAACCACTGCCTGAAACTAGTATAAAGGCGAGAGTTCTCCTCGAAAAGGAAGAGCATTTACTGGGAAAGCATCCTTTGTGAAGTTCTGAGTCAAAATGTAAAAGGTGTAAAGCAGAGGGAGCTGGGAAGCATTTTTAAGCAATAAAAACTGCAAATATGTGTAAAACTCTAACCAAAGCTTTGGGATTCAAACCACTGCCTGTAAATTGTTTAAAGGGGAGAGTTCTACTCTAAAAATCAAAAGAATTATCTGGGAAAGCATCCTTTGTGAAGTTATGAGTCAAAATAAAAAAAGTGTACAGCAGGCGCTGGGAAGCATTTTTAAGCGATAAAAACTGCAAATGTGTGTAAAACTCAAACCAAAGCTTTGGGATTAAAACCACTGCCTGTAACAAGTATAAAGGGGAGAGTTTCACTCTAAAAACCAAGAGAATTAACTGGGAAAGCATTCTTTGTGAAGTTATGAGTCACAATAAAAAAAAGTGTACAGCACAGGGAGCTGGGAAGCATTGTTAAGCAATAAAAACTGCAAATGTGTGTAAAACTCAAACCAAACCTTTGGGATTCAAACCACTGCCTGTAACTAGTATAAAGGGGAGAGTTCTACTTTAAAAATCAATAGAATTATCTGGGAAAGCATCCTTTGTGAAGTTATGAGTCAAAAAAAAAGAAGTGTACAGCAGGCGCTGGGAAGCATTTTTAAGCAACAAAAACTACATATGTGTCTAAAACCCCAACCAAAGCTTTGGGACTCAAACCACGGCCTTTAACTAGTATAAAGCAGAGAGTTTTACTCTAAAAAGCAAAATAATTTAATGGGAAAGCATCCTTTGTGAAGTTATGAGTCACAATCAAAAAAGTGTACAGCAGAGGGAGCTGGGAAGCATTTTTAAGCAATAAAAACTGCAAATGTGTGTAAAACTCCAACTAAAGCTTTGGGATTAAAACCACTGCCCGTAACTAGTATAACAGGGAGAGTTATACTCCAAAAAACAAGAGACTATACTTGTAAGCATCCTTTGTGAAGTTATGAGTCAAAATGAAAACGTTTCAGCAATAAAAACTGCAAATGTTTGTAAAACTCCAACCAAAGCTTTGGGATTCAAACTACTGCCTGTAACTAGTATAAAGGGGAGAGTTTTACTCAAAAAAGCATGAGAATTTACTGGGAAAGCATCTTCGTGAAGTTATGAGTTACAACAAAAACAGTGTACAGCAGAGGGAGCTGGGGAGCATTTTTAAGTCATAAAAACAGCAAATGTGTGTACAACTCCAACCAAAGCTTTGGGATTCAAACCCCTGCCTGTAACTAGTATAAAGGGGAGAGTTTTACTCTAAAATGCAAGAGAATTTACTTGGAAAGCATCCTTTGTGAAGTTATGAGTTACAATAAAAAAAGTGTACAGCAGAGGGAGCTGGAGAGGATTTTTAACTCATAAAAACAGCAAATGTGTGTAAAACTCCAACCAAAGCTTTGGGATTCAAACCACTGCCTGTAACTAGTATAAAGGGGAGAGTTTTACTCTTAAATGCAAAAGAATTTACTTCGAAAGCATCCTTTGTGAAGTTATGAGTAAAAATAAAAAAAAGTGTACAGCAGGCGCTGGGAAGCATTTTTAAGCAATAAAAACTGCAAATGTTTGTAAAAGTCCAACCAAAGCTTTGGGATTCAAACCACTGCCTGTAACTAGTATAAAGGGGAGAGTTTTACTCTAAAATGCAAGAGAATGTACTGGGAAAGCATCCTTTGTGAAGTTATGAGTTTCAATAAACAAAGTGTACAACAGAGGGAGCTGGGGAGCATTTTTAAGCAATAAAAACTGCAAATGTGTGTAAAACCCCAACCAAAGCTTTGGGATTCAAACCACTGCCTGTAACTAGTATAAAGGGGAGAGTTTTACTCTAAAATGCAAGATAATCTACTAGGAAAGCATCCTTTGTGAAGTTATGAGTCAAAATGAAAACGTTTCAGCAATAAAAACTGCAAATGTTTGTAAAACTCCAACCAAAGCTTTGGGATTCAAACCACTGCCTGTAACTAGTATAAAGGGGAGAGTTTTACTCAAAAAAGCATGAGAATTTACTGGGAAAGCATCTTTGTGAAGTTATGAGTCAAAATAAAAAAAGTGTACAGCAGGCGCTGGGAAGCATTTTTAAGCAATAAAAACAGCAAATGTGTGTAAAACTCCAATCAAAGCTTTGGGATTCAAACCACTGCCTGTAATTAGTATAAAGGGGAGAGTTTTACTCAAAAAAGCAAGAGAATTTACTGGGAAAGCATCTTTGTGAAGTTATGAGTTACAATAAAAAAAAGTGGACAGCAGAGGGAGCTGGGGAGCATTTTTAAGTCATAAAAACAGCAAATGTGTGTAAAACTCCAACCAAAGCTTTGGGATTCAAACCCCTGCCTGTAACTAGTATAAAGGGGAGAGTTTTACTCTAAAATGCAAGAGAATTTACTTGGAAAGCATCCTTTGTGAAGTTATGAGTTACAATAAAAAAAGTGTGCAGCAGAGGGAGCTGGAGAGGATTTTTAACTCATAAAAACAGCAAATGTGTGTAAAACTCCAACCAAAGCTTTGGGATTCAAACCACTGCCTGTAACTAGTATAAAGGGGAGAGTTTTACTCTTAAATGCAAGAGAATTTACTTGGAAAGCATCCTTTGTGAAGTTATGAGTTTCAATAAACAAAGTGTACAGCAGAGGGAGCTGGGGAGCATTTCTAAGCAATAAAACCTGCAAATGTGTGTAAAACTCCAATCAAAGCTTAGGGATTCAAACCACTGCCTGTAACTAGTATAAAGGGGAGAGTTTTACTCTAAAATGCAAGAGAATCTACTTGGAAAGCATCCTTTGTGAAGTTATGAGTCAAAATTAAAAAGTTTCAGCAATAAAAACTGCAAATGTTTGTAAAACTCCAACCAAAGCTTTGGGATTCAAACCACTGCCTGGAACTAGTATAAAGGGGAGAGTTTTACTCAAAAAAGCAAGAGAATTTACTGGGAAAGCATCTTTGTGAAGTTATGAGTTACAATGAAAAAAAGTGGACAGCAGAGGGAGCTGGGGAGCATTTTTAAGCAATAAAAACAGCAAATGTTTGTTAAACTCCAACCAAAGCTTTGGGATTCAAACCACTGCCTGTAACTAGTATAATGGGGAGAGTTTTACTCTAAAATGCAAGAGAATTTACTTGGAAAGCATACTTTGTGAAGTTATGAGTTTCAATAAAAAAAGTGTACAGCAGAGGGAGCTGGGGAGCATTTTTAAGCAATGAAAACTGCAAATATGTGTAAAACTCCAACCAAAGCTTTGGGATTCAAACCACTGCCTGTAACTAGTATAAAGGGGAGAGTTTTACTCTAAAAAGCAACAGAATTTACTGGGAAAGCATCCTTTGGGAAGTTATGAGTCGCAATAAAAAAAGTGTACAGCAGAGGGAGCTTGGAAGCATTTTTAAGCAATAAAAACTGCAAATGTGTGTAAAACTCAAGCCAAAGCTTTGGGATTCAAACCACTGCCTGAAACTAGTATAAAGGCGAGAGTTCTCCTCGAAAAGGAAGAGCATTTACTGGGAAAGCATCCTTTGTGAAGTTCTGAGTCAAAATGTAAAAGGTGTAAAGCAGAGGGAGCTGGGAAGCATTTTTAAGCAATAAAAACTGCAAATATGTGTAAAACTCTAACCAAAGCTTTGGGATTCAAACCACTGCCAGTAAATTGTTTAAAGGGGAGAGTTCTACTCTAAAAATCAAAAGAATTATCTGGGAAAGCATCCTTTGTGAAGTTATGAGTCAAAATAAAAAAAGTGTACAGCAGGCGCTGGGAAGCATTTTTAAGCGATAAAAACTGCAAATGTGTGTAAAACTCAAACCAAAGCTTTGGGATTAAAACCACTGCCTGTAACAAGTATAAAGGGGAGAGTTTCACTCTAAAAACCAAGAGAATTAACTGGGAAAGCATTCTTTGTGAAGTTATGAGTCACAATAAAAAAAATGTACAGCACAGGGAGCTGGGAAGCATTGTTAAGCAATAAAAACTGCAAATGTGTGTAAAACTCAAACCAAACCTTTGGGATTCAAACCACTGCCTGTAACTAGTATAAAGGGGAGAGTTCTACTCTAAAAATCAATAGAATTATCTGGGAAAGCATCCTTTGTGAAGTTATGAGTCAAAAAAAAAGAAGTGTACAGCAGGCGCTGGGAAGCATTTTTAAGCAACAAAAACTACATATGTGTCTAAAACCCCAACCAAAGCTTTGGGACTCAAACCACGGCCTTTAACTAGTATAAAGCAGAGAGTTTTACTCTTAAATGCAAAAGAATTTACTTCGAAAGCATCCTTTGTGAAGTTATGAGTAAAAATAAAAAAAGTGTACAGCAGGCGCTGTGAAGCATTTTTAAGCAATAAAAACTGCAAATGTTTGTAAAACTCCAACCAAAGCTTAGGGATTCAAACCACTGCCTGTAACTAGTATAAAGGGGAGAGTTTTACTCTAAAATACAAGAGAATCTACTTGGAAAGCATCCTTTGTGAAGTTATGAGTCAAAATTAAAAAGTTTCAGCAATAAAAACTGCAAATGTTTGTAAAACTCCAACCAAAGCTTTGGGATTCAAACCACTGCCTGGAACTAGTATAAAGGGGAGAGTTTTACTCAAAAAAGCAAGAGAATTTACTGGGAAAGCATCTTTGTGAAGTTATGAGTTACAATAAAAAAAAGTGGACAGCAGAGGGAGCTGCGGAGCATTTTTAAGTCATAAAAACAGCAAATGTGTGTACAACTCCAACCAAAGCTTTGGGATTCAAACCCCTGCCTGTAACTAGTATAAAGGGGAGAGTTTTACTCTAAAATGCAAGAGAATTTACTTGGAAAGCATCCTTTGTGAAGTTATGAGTCAAAATAAAAAAAAGTGTACAGCAGGCGCTGGGAAGCATTTTTAAGCAATAAAAACAGCAAATGTGTGTAAAACTCCAATCAAAGCTTTGGGATTCAAACCACTGCCTGTAACTAGTATAAAGGGGAGAGTTTTACTCTAAAATGCAAGAGAATCTACTTGGAAAGCATCCTTTGTGAAGTTATGAGTCAAAATGAAAACGTTTCAGCAATAAAAACTGCAAATGTTTGTAAAACTCCAACCAAAGCTTTGGGATTCAATCTACTGCCTGTAACTAGTATAAAGGGGAGAGTTTTACTCAAAAAAGCATGAGAATTTACTGGGAAAGCATCTTCGTGAAGTTATGAGTTACAACAAAAACAGTGTACAGCAGAGGGAGCTGGGGAGCATTTTTATGTCATAAAAACAGCAAATGTGTGTACAACTCCAACCAAAGCTTTGGGATTCAAACCCCTGCCTGTAACTAGTATAAAGGGGAGAGTTTTACTCTAAAATGCAAGAGAATTTACTTGGAAAGCATCCTTTGTAAAGTTATGAGTAAAAATAAAAAAGTGTACAGCAGGCGCTGGGAAGCATTTTTAAGCAATAAAAACTGCAAATGTTTGTAAAAGTCCAACCAAAGCTTTGGGATTCAAACCACTGCCTGTAACTAGTATAAAGGGGAGAGTTTTACTCTAAAAAGCAAGAGAATGTACTGGGAAAGCATCCTTTGTGAAGTTATGAGTTTCAATAAACAAAGTGTACAGCAGAGGGAGCTGGGGAGCATTTCTAAGCAATAAAACCTGCAAATGTGTGTAAAACTCCAACCAAAGCTTAGGGATTCAAACCACTGCCTGTAACTAGTATAAAGGGGAGAGTTTTACTCTAAAATACAAGAGAATCTACTTGGAAAGCATCCTTTGTGAAGTTATGAGTCAAAATTAAAAAGTTTCAGCAATAAAAACTGCAAATGTTTGTAAAACTCCAACCAAAGCTTTGGGATTCAAACCACTGCCTGGAACTAGTATAAAGGGGAGAGTTTTACTCAAAAAAGCAAGAGAATTTACTGGGAAAGCATCTTTGTGAAGTTATGAGTTACAATAAAAAAAAGTGGACAGCAGAGGGAGCTGGGGAGCATTTTTAAGTCATAAAAACAGCAAATGTGTGTAAAACTCCAACCAAAGCTTTGGGATTCAAACCACTGCCTGTTGCTAGTATAAAGGGGAGGGTTTTACTCTAAAATGCAAGAGAATTTACTTGGAAAGCATCCTTTGTGAAGTTATGAGTCAAAATTAAAAAAAGTGTACAGCAGGCGCTGGGAAGCATTTTTAAGCAATAAAAACTGCAAATGTTTGTAAAAGTCCAACCAAAGCTTTGGGATTCAAACCACTGCCTGTAGCTAGTATAAAGGGGAGAGTTTTACTCTAAAAAGCAAGAGAATGTACTGGGAAAGCATCCTTTGTGAAGTTATGAGTTTCAATAAACAAAGTGTACAGCAGAGGGAGCTGGGGAGCATTTTTAAGCAATAAAAACTGCAAATGTGTGTAAAACTCCAACCAAAGCTTTGGGATTCAAACCACTGCCTGTAACTAGTATAAAGGGGAGAGTTTTACTCTAAAATGCAAGATAATCTACTAGGAAAGCATCCTTTGTGAAGTTATGAGTCAAAATGAAAACGTTTCAGCAATAAAAACTGCAAATGTTTGTAAAACTCCAACCAAAGCTTTGGGATTCAAACCACTGCCTGTAACTAGTATAAAGGGGAGAGTTTTACTCAAAAAAGCATGAGAATTTACTGGGAAAGCATCTTTGTGAAGTTATGAGTCAAAATAAAAAAAGTGTACAGCAGGCGCTGGGAAGCATTTTTAAGCAATAAAAACAGCAAATGTGTGTAAAACTCCAATCAAAGCTTTGGGATTCAAACCACTGCCTGTAATTAGTATAAAGGGGAGAGTTTTATTCAAAAAAGCAAGAGAATTTACTGGGAAAGCATCTTTGTGAAGTTATGAGTTAAAATAAAAAAAAGTGGACAGCAGAGGGAGCTGGGGAGCATTTTTAAGTCATAAAAACAGCAAATGTGTGTAAAACTCCAACCAAAGCTTTGGGATTCAAACCCCTGCCTGTAACTAGTATAAAGGGGAGAGTTTTACTCTAAAATGCAAGAGAATTTACTTGGAAAGCATCCTTTGTGAAGTTATGAGTTACAATAAAAAAAGTGTGCAGCAGAGGGAGCTGGAGAGGATTTTTAACTCATAAAAACAGCAAATGTGTGTAAAACTCTAACCAAAGCTTTGGGATTCAAACCACTGCCTGTAACTAGTATAAAGGAGAGAGTTTTACTCTTAAATGCAAGAGAATTTACTTGGAAAGCATCCTTTGTGAAGTTATGAGTAAAAATAAAAAAAGTGTACAGCATGCGCTGGGAAGCATTTTTAAGCAATAAAAACTGCAAATGTTTGTAAAAGTCCAACCAAAGCTTTGGGATTCAAACCACTGCCTGTAACTAGTATAAAGGGGAGAGTTTTACTCTAAAAAGCAAGAGAATGTACTGGGAAAGCATCCTTTGTGAAGTTATGAGTTTCAATAAACAAAGTGTACAGCAGAGGGAGCTGGGGAGCATTTCTAAGCAATAAAACCTGCAAATGTGTGTAAAACTCCAATCAAAGCTTAGGGATTCAAACCACTGCCTGTAACTAGTATAAAGGGGAGAGTTTTTCTCTAAAATGCAAGAGAATCTACTTGGAAAGCATCCTTTGTGAAGTTATGAGTCAAAATTAAAAAGTTTCAGCAATAAAAACTGCAAATGTTTGTAAAACTCCAACCAAAGCTTTGGGATTCAAACCACTGCCTGGAACTAGTATAAAGGGGAGAGTTTTACTCAAAAAAGCAAGAGAATTTACTGGGAAAGCATCTTTGTGAAGTTATGAGTTACAATAAAAAAAAGTGGACAGCAGAGGGAGCTGGGGAGCATTTTTAAGCAATAAAAACAGCAAATGTTTGTTAAACTCCAACCAAAGCTTTGGGATTCAAACCACTGCCTGTAACTAGTATAATGGGGAGAGTTTTACTCTAAAAAGCAACAGAATTTACTGGGAAAGCATCCTTTGGGAAGTTATGAGTCGCAATAAAAAAAGTGTACAGCAGAGGGAGCTTGGAAGCATTTTTAAGCAATAAAAACTGCAAATGTGTGTAAAACTCAAGCCAAAGCTTTGGGATTCAAACCACTGCCTGAAACTAGTATAAAGGCGAGAGTTCTCCTCGAAAAGGAAGAGCATTTACTGGGAAATCATCCTTTGTGAAGTTCTGAGTCAAAATGTAAAAGGTGTAAAGCAGAGGGAGCTGGGAAGCATTTTTAAGCAATAAAAACTGCAAATATGTGTAAAACTCTAACCAAAGCTTTGGGATTCAAACCACTGCCTGTAAATTGTTTAAAGGGGAGAGTTCTACTCTAAAAATCAAAAGAATTATCTGGGAAAGCATCCTTTGTGAAGTTATGAGTCAAAATAAAAAAAGTGTACAGCAGGCGCTGGGAAGCATTTTTAAGCGATAAAAACTGCAAATGTGTGTAAATCTCAAACCAAAGCTTTGGGATTAAAACCACTGCCTGTAACAAGTATAAAGGGGAGAGTTTCACTCTAAAAACCAAGAGAATTAACTGGGAAAGCATTCTTTGTGAAGTTATGAGTCACAATAAAAAAAAGTGTACAGCACAGGGAGCTGGGAAGCATTGTTAAGCAATAAAAACTGCAAATGTGTGTAAAACTCAAACCAAACCTTTGGGATTCAAACCACTGCCTGTAACTAGTATAAAGGGGAGAGTTCTACTTTAAAAATCAATAGAATTATCTGGGAAAGCATCCTTTGTGAAGTTATGAGTCAAAAAAAAAGAAGTGTACAGCAGGCGCTGGGAAGCATTTTTAAGCAACAAAAACTACATATGTGTCTAAAACCCCAACCAAAGCTTTGGGACTCAAACCACGGCCTTTAACTAGTATAAAGCAGAGAGTTTTACTCTAAAAAGCAAAATAATTTAATGGGAAAGCATCCTTTGTGAAGTTATGAGTCACAATCAAAAAAGTGTACAGCAGAGGGAGCTGGGAAGCATTTTTAAGCAATAAAAACTGCAAATGTGTGTAAAACTCCAACTAAAGCTTTGGGATTAAAACCACTGCCCGTAACTAGTATAACAGGGAGAGTTATACTCCAAAAAACAAGAGACTATACTTGTAAGCATCCTTTGTGAAGTTATGAGTCAAAATGAAAACGTTTCAGCAATAAAAACTGCAAATGTTTGTAAAACTCCAACCAAAGCTTTGGGATTCAAACTACTGCCTGTAACTAGTATAAAGGGGAGAGTTTTACTCAAAAAAGCATGAGAATTTACTGGGAAAGCATCTTCGTGAAGTTATGAGTTACAACAAAAACAGTGTACAGCAGAGGGAGCTGGGGAGCATTTTTAAGTCATAAAAACAGCAAATGTGTGTACAACTCCAACCAAAGCTTTGGGATTCAAACCCCTGCCTGTAACTAGTATAAAGGGGAGAGTTTTACTCTAAAATGCAAGAGAATTTACTTGGAAAGCATCCTTTGTGAAGTTATGAGTTACAATAAAAAAAGTGTACAGCAGAGGGAGCTGGAGAGGATTTTTAACTCATAAAAACAGCAAATGTGTGTAAAACTCCAACCAAAGCTTTGGGATTCAAACCACTGCCTGTAACTAGTATAAAGGGGAGAGTTTTACTCTTAAATGCAAAAGAATTTACTTCGAAAGCATCCTTTGTGAAGCTATGAGTAAAAATAAAAAAAAGTGTACAGCAGGCGCTGGGAAGCATTTTTAAGCAATAAAAACTGCAAATGTTTGTAAAAGTCCAACCAAAGCTTTGGGATTCAAACCACTGCCTGTAACTAGTATAAAGGGGAGAGTTTTACTCTAAAAAGCAAGAGAATGTACTGGGAAAGCATCCTTTGTGAAGTTATGAGTTTCAATAAACAAAGTGTACAGCAGAGGGAGCTGGGGAGCATTTCTAAGCAATAAAACCTGCAAATGTGTGTAAAACTCCAACCAAAGCTTAGGGATTCAAACCACTGCCTGTAACTAGTATAAAGGGGAGAGTTTTACTCTAAAATACAAGAGAATCTACTTGGAAAGCATCCTTTGTGAAGTTATGAGTCAAAATTAAAAAGTTTCAGCAATAAAAACTGCAAATATTTGTAAAACTCCAACCAAAGCTTTGGGATTCAAACCACTGCCTGGAACTAGTATAAAGGGGAGAGTTTTACTCAAAAAAGCAAGAGAATTTACTTGGAAAGCATACTTTGTGAAGTTATGAGTCAAAATTAAAAAAAGTGTACAGCAGGCGCTGGGAAGCATTTTTAAGCGATAAAAACTGCAAATGTGTGGAAAACTCACAAACCACAACCTGGAACTAGTATAAAGGGGAGAGTTTTACTCTAAAAAGCAAGATAATTTACTGGGAAAGCATCCTTTGGGAAGTTATGAGTCAAAATAAAAAAAGTTTACAGCAGGCGCTCGGAAGAATTTGTAAGCAATAAGAACTGCAAATGTGTGTAAAACTCCAACCAAAGCTTTGGTATACAAACCACAACCTGCAACTACTATAAACGGGAGAGTTTTACTCTAAAAAGCAACAGAATTTACTGGGAAAGCATCCTTTGGGAAGTTATGAGTCGCAATAAAAAAAGTGCACAGCAGAGGGAGCTTGGAAGCATTTTTAAGCAATAAAAACTGCAAATGTGTTTAAAACTCCAACCAAAGCTTTGGGATTCAGACCACTGCCTGTAACTAGTATAAAGGGGAGAGTTTTACTCTAAAATGCAAAATAATTTAATTGGAAATTATCCTTCGTGAAGTTATGAGTCAAAATAAAAAATGTGTACAGCAGGCACTGGGAAGCATTTTTAAGCAATAAAAACTGCAAATGTTTGTAAAACTCCAACCAAAGTTTTGGGATTCAAACCACTACCTGTAACTAGTATAAAGGGGAGAGTTTTTCTCCAAAATGCAAGAGAATTAACTGGGAAAGCATCCTTTGTGAAGTTATGAGTTACAATAAAAAAAGTGTACAGCAGAGGATGCTGGGAAGCATTTTTAAGCAATAAAAACTGCAAATGTTTGTAAAACTCCAACCAAAGCTTTGGGATTCAAACCACTGCCTCTAACTAGTATAAAGGGGAGAGATTTACTCTAAAATGCAAGAGACATTACTTGGAAAGCATCCTTTGTGAAGTTATGAGTGAAAATAAAAAAAGTGTACCGCAGGCGCTGGGAAGCATTTTTAAGCAATAAAAACAGCAAATGTGTGTAAAACTCCAACCAAAGCTTTTGGATGAAAAAAACTGCCTGTAACTAGTATAAAGGGCAGAGTTCTACTCTAAATAGCCAGAGATTTTAGTGGGAAAGCATCCTTTTTGAAGTTATGAGTCAAAATAGAAAAAGTGTACAGCCAGGCGCTGGGAAGCGTTTTTAAGCAATAAAAAACTGCAAATGTGTGTAAAACTCCAACCAAAGCTTTTGGATGAAAAAAACTGCCTGTAACTAGTATAAAGGGCAGAGTTCTACTCTAAATAGCCAGAGATTTTAGTGGGAAAGCATCCTTTTTGAAGTTATGAGTCAAAATAGAAAAACGTGTACAGCAGGCGCTGGGAAGCGTTTTTAAGCAATAAAAAACTGCAAATGTGTGTAAAACTCCAACCAAAGCTTTTGGATGAAAAAAACTGCCTGTAACTAGTATAAAGGGCAGAGTTCTACTCTAAATAGCCAGAGATTTTAGTGGGAAAGCATCCTTTTTGAAGTTATGAGTTACAATAAAAAAAGTGTACAGCAGAGGGAGCTGGGAAGCATTTTTAAGCAATAAAAACTGCAAATGTTTGTAAAACTCCAACCAAAGCTTTGGGATTCAAACCACTGCCTCTAACTAGTATAAAGGGGAGAGATTTACTCTAAAATGCAAGAGACTTTACTTGGAAAGCATCCTTTGTGAAGTTATGAGTGAAAATAAAAAAAGTGAACAGCAGGCGCTGGGAAGCATTTTTAAGCAATAAAAATTAAAAATGTTTGTAAAACTCGAACCAAAGCTTTGGGATTCAAACCACTGCCTGTAACTAGTATAACGGGGAGAGTTATACTCTAAAAAACAAGAGACTTTACTGGGAAAGCATCCTTTGTGAAGTTTTGAGTTACAATAAAAAGAGTGTACAAAAGAGGGAGCTGGGAAGCATTTTTAAGCAAACAAAACAGCAAATGTTTGTAAAACTCCAACCAAAGCTTTGGGATTCAAACCACTGCCTGTAACTCGTATAACGGGGAGAGTTATACTCCAAAAACAAGAGACTTTACTGGGAAAGCATCCTTTGTGAAGTTATGAGTCAAAATAAAAAAAGTGTACAGCAGGCACTGGGAAGCATTTTTCAGCAATAAAAACTGCAAATGTTTGTAAAACTCCAACCAACGCTTTGGGATTCAAACCACTGCCTGTAACTAGTATCACGGGGAGAGTTTTACTCCAAAATGCAAGAGACTTTACTGGGAAAGCATTCTTTGTGAAGTAATGAGTTACTATAAAAAAAGTGTCCAGCAGAGGGAGCTGGGAAGCATTTTTAAGCAATAAAAACTGCAAATGTATGTAAAACTCCAACCAAAGCTTTGGGATTCAAACCACTGCCTGTAACTAGTATAACGGGGAGAGTTATACTCCAAAAACAAGAGACTTTACTGGGAAAGCATCCTTTGTGAAGTTATGAGTCAAAATAAAAAATGTATACAGCAGGCACTGGGAAGCATTTTTAAGCAATAAAAACAGCAAATGTGTGTGAAACTTCAACCAAAGCTTTGGGATTCAAACCACTGCCTGTAACTAGTATAAAGGGGAGAGTTTTACTCCAAAATAGAAGAGACTTTACTGGGAAAGCATTCTTTGTGAAGTAATGAGTTACTATTAAAAAAGTGTCCAGCAGAGGGAGCTGGGAAGCATCTTTAAGCAATAAAAACTGGAAATGTGTGTAAAACTCCAACCAAAGCTTTGGGATTCAGACCACTGCCTGTAACTAGTATAAAGGGGAGAGTTTTACTCTAAAATGCAAAAGAATTTAATTGGAAATCATCCTTCGTGAAGTTATGAGTCAAAATAAAAAATGTGTACAGCAGGCACTGGGAAGCATTTTTAAGCAATAAAAACTGCAAATGTTTGTAAAACTCCAACTAAAGTTTTGGGATTCAAACCACTACCTGTAACTAGTATAAAGGGGAGAGTTTTTCTCCAAAATGCAAGAGAATTCACTGGGAAAGCATCCTTTGTGAAGTTATGAGTACAAATAAAAAAAGTGTACAGCAGAGGATGCTGGGAAGCGTTTTTAAGCAATAAAAACTGCAAATGTGTGTAAAACTCCAACCAAAGCTTTTGGATGCAAAAAACTGCCTGTAACTAGTATAAAGGGCAGAGTTCTACTCTAAATAGCCAGAGACTTTTACTTGGAAAGCATCCTTTTTGAAGTTATGAGTCAAAATAAAAAAAGTGTACAGCAGGCGCTGGGAAGCGTTTTTAAGCAATAAAAAACTGCAAATGTGTGTAAAACTCCAACCAAAGCTTTTGGATGCAAAAAACTGCCTGTAACTAGTATAAAGGGCAGAGTTCTACTCTAAATAGCCAAGAGATTTTACTGGGAAAGCATCGTTTTTGAAGTTATGAGTCAAAATAAAAAAAGTGTACAGCCAAGGCGCTGGGAAGCGTTTTTAAGCAATAAAAAACTGCAAATGTGTGTCAAACTCCAACCAAAGCTTTTGGATGAAAAAAACTGCCTGTAACTAGTATAAAGGGCAGAGTTCTACTCTAAATAGCCAGAGATTTTACTGGGAAAGCATCCTTTTTGAAGTTATGAGTCAAAATAGAAAACGTGTACAGCAGGCGCTGGGAAGCGTTTTTCAGCAATAAAAAACTGCAAAAGTGTGTAAAACTCCAACCAAAGCTTTTGGATGAAAAAAACTGCCTGTAACTAAGTATAAAGGGCAGAGTTCTACTCTAAATAGCCAGAGATTTTACTGGGAAAGCATCCTTTTTGAAGTTATGAGTCAAAATAGAAAACGTGTACAGCAGGCGCTGGGAAGCGTTTTTCAGCAATAAAAAACTGCAAAAGTGTGTAAAACTCCAACCAAAGCTTTTGGATGAAAAAAACTGCCTGTAACTAATATAAAGGGCAGAGTTCTACTCTAAATAGCCAGAGATTTTACTGGGAAAGCATCGTTTTTGAAGTTATGAGTCAAAATAAAAAAAGTGTACAGCCAAGGCGCTGGCAAGCGTTTTTAAGCAATAAAAAACTGCAAATGTGTGTCAAACTCCAACCAAAGCTTTTGGATGAAAAAAACTGCCTGTAACTAGTATAAAGGGCAGAGTTCTACTCTAAATAGCCAGAGATTTTACTGGGAAAGCATCCTTTTTGAAGTTATGAGTCAAAATAGAAAACGTGTACAGCAGGCGCTGGGAAGCGTTTTTAAGCAATAAAAAACGCAAATGTGTGTAAAACTCCAACCAAAGCTTTTGGATGCAAAAAACTTCCTGTAACTAGTATAAAGGGCAGAGTTCTACTCGAAATAGCCAGAGATTTTACTGGGAAAGCATCCTTTTTGAAGTTATGAGTCAAAATAAAAAAAGTGTACAGCCAAGGCGCTGGGAAGCGTTTTTAAGCAATAAAAAACTGCAAATGTGAATAAAACTCCAACCAAAGCTTTTGGATGAAAAAAACTGCCTGTAACTAGTATAAAGGGCAGAGTTCTACTCTAAATAGCCAGAGATTTTACTGGGAAAGCATCCTTTTTGAAGTTATGAGTCAAAATAGAAAAAAGTGTACAGCCAAGGCGCTGGGAAGCGTTTTTAAGCAATAAAAAACTGCAAATGTGTATAAAACTCCAACCAAAGCTTTTGGATTAAAAAAACTGCCTGTAACTAGTATAAAGGGCAGAGTTCTACTCTAAATAGCCAGAGATTTTACTGGGAAAGCATCCTTTTTGAAGTTATGAGTCAAAATAGAAAACGTGTACAGCAGGCGCTGGGAAGCGTTTTTAAGCAATAAAAAACTGCAAATGTGTGTAAAGCTCCAACCAAAACTTTTGAATGCAAAAAACTGCCTTTAACTAGTACAAAGGGCAGAGTTCAACTCTAAATAGCCAGAGATTTTACTGGGAAAGCATCCTTTTTGAAGTTATTAGTCAAAATAAAAAAAGTGTACAGCCAAGGCGCTGGGAAGCGTTTTTAAGCAATAAAAAACTGCAAATGTGTGTAAAACTCCAACCAAAGCTTTTAGATTAAAACAACTGCCTGTAACTAGTATAAAGGGCATAGTTCTACTCTAAATAGCCAGAGATTTTACTGGGAAAGCATCATTTTTGAAGTTACGAGTGAAAATAGAAAACGTGAACTGCCAAGGCGCTGGGAAGCGTTTTTAAGCAATAAAAAACTGCAAATGTGTGTAAAACTCCAACCAAAGCTTTGGAACTCAAACCACTGCCTGTAACTAGTATAAAGGGTAGAGTTCTACTCTAAAAATCAAGAGAATTTACTGGGAAAGCATCCTTTTTGAAGTTATGGGTCAAAATAAAAAAAGTGTACAGCCAAGGCGCTGGGAAGCGTTTTTAAGCAATAAAAAACTGCAAATGTGTGTAAAACTCCAACCAAAGCTTTTGGATGAAAAAAACTGCCTGTAACTAGTATAAAGGGCAGAGTTCTACTCTAAATAGTGCAGAGATTTTACTGGGAAAGCATCATTTTTGAAGTTATGAGTCAAAATAAAAAAAGTGTACAGCCAAGGCGCTGGGAAGCGTTTTTAAGCAATAAAAAACTGCAAATGTGTGATAAAACTCCAACCAAAGCTTTTGGATTAAAAAAACTGCCTGTAACTAGTATAAAGGGCAGAGTTCTACTCTAAATAGCCAGAGATTTTACTGGGAAAGCATCCTTTTTGAAGTTATGAGTCAAAATAGAAAACGTGTACAGCAGGCGCTGGGAAGCGTTTTTAAGCAATAAAAAACTGCAAATGTGTGTAAAACTCCAACCAAAGCTTTTGGATGCAAAAAACTGCCTGTAACTAGTATAAAGGGCAGAGTTCTACTCTAAATAGCCAGAGATTTTAGTGGGAAAGCATCCTTTTTGAAGTTATGAGTCAAAATAAAAAAAGTGTACAGCCAGGCGCTGGGAAGCGTTTTTAAGCAATAAAAAACTGCAAATGTGTGTAAAACTCCAACCAAAGCTTTTGGATGCAAAAAACTGCCTGTAACTAGTATAAAGGGCAGAGTTCTACTCTAAATAGCCAGAGATTTTACTGGGAAAGCATCCTTTTTGAAGTTATGAGTCAAAATAAAAAAAGTGTACAGCCAAGGCGCTGGGAAGCGTTTTTAAGCAATAAAAAACTGCAAATGTGTGTAAAACTCCAACCAAAGCTTTTGGATTAAAAAAACTGCCTGTAACTAGTATAAAGGGCAGAGTTCTACTCTAAATAGCCAGAGATTTTACTGGGAAAGCATCCTTTTTGAAGTTATGAGTCAAAATAGAAAACGTGTACAGCCAAGGCGCTGGGAAGCGTTTTTAAGCAATAAAAAACTGCAAATGTGTGTAAAACTCCAACCAAAGCTTTTGGATGCAAAAAACTGCCTGTAACTAGTATAAAGGGCAGAGTTCTACTCTAAATAGCCAGAGATTTTAGTGGGAAAGCATCCTTTTTGAAGTTATGAGTCAAAATAAAAAAAGTGTACAGCCAAGGCGCTGGGAAGCGTTTTTAAGCAATAAAAAACTGCAAATGTGTGTAAAACTCCAACCAAAGCTTTTGGATGAAAAAAAACTGCCTGTAACTAGTATAAAGGGCAGAGTTCTACTCTAAATAGTGAGAGATTTTACTGGGAAAGCATCATTTTTGAAGTTACGAGTGAAAATAGAAAACGTGAACTGCCAAGGCGCTGGGAAGCGTTTTTAAGCAATAAAAAACTGCAAATGTGTGTAAAACTACAACCAAAGCTTTGGAATTCAAACCACTGCCTGTAACTAGTATAAAGGGTAGAGTTCTACTCTAAAAATCAAGAGAATTTACTGGGAAAGCATCCTTTGTGAAGTTATGAATTACAATAAAAAAAGTGTCCAGCAGAGGGAGCTGGGAAGCATTTTTAAGCAATAAAAAACTGCAAATGTGTGTAAAACTCCAACCAAAGCTTTTGGATGAAAAAAACTGCCTCTAACTAGTATAAAGGGCAGAGTTCGACTCTAAATAGCCAGAGATTTTACTGGGAAAGCATCCTTTTTGAAGTTATGAGTCAAAATAAAAAAAGTGTACAGCCAAGGCGCTGGGAAGCGTTTTTAAGCAATAAAAAACTGCAAATGTGTGTAAAACTCCAACCAAAGCTTTTGGATGAAAAAAACTGCCTGTAACTAGTATAAAGGGCAGAGTTCTACTCTAAATAGCCAGAGATTTTACTGGGAAAGCATCCTTTTTGAAGTTATGAGTCAAAGTAGAAAACGTGTACAGCAGGCGCTGGTAAGCGTTTTTAAGCCATAAAAAACTGCAAATGTGTGTAAAACACCAAACAAAGCTTTTGGATGCAAAAAACTGCCTGTAACTAGTATAAAGGGCAGAGTTCTTATCTAAATAGCCAGAGATTTTAGTGGGAAAGCATCCTTTTTGAAGTTATGAGTCAAAATAAAAAAAGTGTAGAGCCAAGGCGCTGGGAAGCGTTTTTAAGCAATAAAAAACTGCAAATGTGTGTAAAACTCCAACCAAAGCTTTTGGATTAAAAAAACTGCCTGTAACGAGTATAAAGGGCAGAGTTCTACTCTAAATAGCCAGAGATTTTACTGGGAAAGCATCCTTTTTGAAGTTATGAGTCAAAATAGAAAACGTGTACAGCCAAGGCGCTGGGAAGCGTTTTTAAGCAATAAAAAACTGCAAATGTGTGTAAAACTCCAACCAAAGCTTTTGGATGAAAAAAACTGCCTGTAACTAGTATAAAGGGCAGAGTTCTACTCTAAATAGCCAGAGATTTTAGTGGGAAAGCATCCTTTTTGAAGTTATGAGTCAAAATAAAAAACGTGTACAGCCAGGCGCTGGGAAGCGTTTTTAAGCAATAAAAAACTGCAAATGTGTGTAAAACTCCAACCAAAGCTTTTGGATGCAAAAAACTGCCTGTAACTAGTATAAAGGGCAGAGTTCTACTCTAAATAGCCAGAGATTTTAGTGGGAAAGCATCCTTTTTGAAGTTATGAGTCAAAATAAAAAAAGTGTACAGCCAAGGCGCTGGGAAGCGTTTTTAAGCAATAAAAAACTGCAAATGTGTGTAAAACTCCAACCAAAGCTTTTGGATTAAAAAAACTGCCTGTAACTAGTATAAAGGGTAGAGTTCTACTCGAAATAGCCAGAGATTTTAGTGGGAAAGCATCCTTTTTGAAGTTATGAGTCAAAATAGAAAACGTGTACAGCAGGTGCTGGGAAGCGTTTTTAAGCAATAAAAAACTGCAAATGTGTGTAAAACTCCAACCAAAGCTTTGGAATTCAAACCACTGCCTGTAACTAGTATAAAGGGTAGAGTTCTATTCCAAAAATCAAGAGAATCTACTGGGAAAGCATCCTTTGTGAAGTTATGAATTACAATAAAGAAAGTGTCCAGCAGAGGGATCTGGGAAGCATTTTTAAGCAATTAAAAACTGCAAATGTGTGTCAAACTCCAACCAAAGCTTTTGGATTAAAAAAACTGCCTGTAACTAGTATAAAGGGCAGAGTTCTTCTCTAAATAGCCAGAGATTTTAGTGGGAAAGCATCCTTTTTGAAGTTATGAGTCAAAATAGAAAACGTGTACAGCAGGCGCTGGGAAGCGTTTTTAAGCAATAAAAAACTGCAAATGTGTGTAAAACTCCAACCAAAGCTTTTGGATGCAAAAAACTGCCTGTAACTAGTATAAAGGGTAGAGTTCTACTCTAAAAAGCAAGAGAATTTACTGGGAAAGCATCCTTTGTGAAGTTATGAGTCAAAATTAAAAAAGTGTACAGCAGAGGCGCTGGGAAGCGTTTTGAAGCAATTAAAAACTGCAAATGTGTGTAAAACTCCAACCAAAGCTTTTGGATTAAAAAAACTGCCTGTAACTAGTATAAAGGGCAGAGTTCTACTCTAAATAGCCAGAGATTTTAGTGGGAAAGCATCCTTTTTGAAGTTATGAGTCAAAATAGAAAAAGTGTACAGCCAAGGCGCTGGGAAGCGTTTTTAAGCAATAAAAAACTGCAAATGTGTGTAAAACTCCAACCAAAGCTTTTGGATGCAAAAAACTGCCTGTAACTAGTATAAAGGGCAGAGTTCTTACTCTAAATAGCCAGAGATTTTAGTGGGAAAGCATCCTTTTTGAAGTTATGAGTCAAAATAAAAAAAGTGTAGAGCCAAGGCGCTGGGAAGCGTTTTTAAGCAAAAAAAAACTGCAAATGTGTGTAAAACTCCAACCAAAGCTTTTGGATTAAAAAAACTGCCTGTAACGAGTATAAAGGGCAGAGTTCTACTCTAAATAGCCAGAGATTTTACTGGGAAAGCATCTTTTTTGAAGTTATGAGTCAAAATAGAAAACGTGAACAGCCAAGGCGCTGGGAAGCGTTTTTAAGCAATAAAAAACTGCAAATGTGTGTAAAACTCCAACCAAAGCTTTTGGATGAAAAAAACTGCCTGTAACTAGTATAAAGGGCAGAGGTCTACTCTAAATAGCCAGAGATTTTAGTGGGAAAGCATCCTTTTTGAAGTTATGACTCAAAATAAAAAAACGTGTACAGCCAGGTGCTGGGAAGCGTTTTTAAGCAATAAAAAACTGCAAATGTGTGTAAAACTCCAACCAAAGCTTTTGGATGCAAAAAACTGCCTTTAACTAGTATAAAGGGCAGAGTTCTACTCTAAATAGCCAGAGATTTTAGTGGGAAAGCATCCTTTTTGAAGTTAAGAGTCAAAATAAAAAAAGTGTACAGCCAAGGCGCTGGGAAGCGTTTTTAAGCAATAAAAAACTGCAAATGTGTGTAAAACTCCAACCAAAGCTTTTGGATTAAAAAAACTGCCTGTAACTAGTATAAAGGGTAGAGTTCTACTCGAAATAGCCAGAGATTTTAGTGGGAAAGCATCCTTTTTGAAGTTATGAGTCAAAATAGAAAACGTGTACAGCAGGCGCTGGGAAGCGTTTTTAAGCAATAAAAAACTGCAAATGTGTGTAAAACTCCAACCAAAGCTTTGGAATTCAAACCACTGCCTGTAACTAGTATAAAGGGTAGAGTTCTACTCCAAAAATCAAGAGAATCTACTGGGAAAGCATCCTTTGTGAAGTTATGAATTACAATAAAGAAAGTGTCCAGCAGAGGGAGCTGGGAAGCATTTTTAAGCAATTAAAACTGCAAATGTGTGTCAAACTCCAACCAAAGCTTTTGGATTAAAAAAACTGCCTGTAACTAGTATAAAGGGCAGAGTTCTTCTCTAAATAGCCAGAGATTTTAGTGGGAAAGCATCCTTTTTGAAGTTATGAGTCAAAATAGAAAACGTGTACAGCAGGCGCTGGTAAGCGTTTTTAAGCCATAAAAAACTGCAAATGTGTGTAAAACTCCAACCAAAGCTTTTGGATGCAAAAAACTGCCTGTAACTAGTATAAAGGGTAGAGTTCTACTCTAAAAATCAAGAGAATTTACTGGGAAAGCATCCTTTGTGAAGTTATGAATTACAATTAAAAAAGTGTCCAGCAGAGGGAGCTGGGAAGCATTTGGAAGCAATTAAAACTGCAAATGTGTGTCAAACTCCAACCAAAGCTTTTGGATTAAAAAAACTGCCTGTAACTAGTATAAAGGGCAGAGTTCTACTCTAAATAGCCAGAGATTTTAGTGGGAAAGCATCCTTTTTGAAGTTATGAGTCAAAGTAGAAAACGTGTACAGCAGGCGCTGGTAAGCGTTTTTAAGCCATAAAAAACTGCAAATGTGTGTAAAACTCCAAACAAAGCTTTTGGATGCAAAAAACTGCCTGTAACTAGTATAAAGGGCCGAGTTCTACTCTAAATAGCCATAGATTTTAGTGGGAAAGCATCCTTTTTGAAGTTATGAGTCAAAATAAAAAAAGTGTACAGCCAAGGCGCTGGGAAGCGTTTTTAAGCAATAAAAAACTGCAAATGTGTGTAAAACTCCAACCAAAGCTTTTGGATTAAAAAAACTGCCTGTAACTAGTATAAAGGGCAGAGTTCTACTCTAAATAGCCAGAGATTTTACTGGGAAAGCATCCTTTTGAAGTTATGAGTCAAAATAAAAAAGTGTACAGCCAAGGCGCTGGGAAGCGTTTTTAAGCAATAAAAAACTGCAAATGTGTGTAAAACTCCAACCAAAGCTTTTGGATGAAAAAAACTGCCTGTAACTAGTATAAAGGGCAGAGTTCTACTCTAAATAGCCAGAGATTTTAGTGGGAAAGCATCCTTTTTGAAGTTATGAGTCAAAATAAAAAAAAGTGTACAGCCAGGCGCTGGGAAGCGTTTTTAAGCAATAAAAAACTGCAAATGTGTGTAAAACTCCAACCAAAGCTTTTGGATGCAAAAAAACTGCCTGTAACTAGTATAAAGGGCAGGAGTTCTACTCTAAATAGCCAGAGATTTTAGTGGGAAAGCATCCTTTTTTGAAGTTATGAGTCAAAATAGAAAACGTGTACAGCAGGCGCTGGAAGCGTTTTTAAGCAATAAAAAACTGCAAATGTGTGTAAAACTCCAACCAAAGCTTTTGGATGCAAAAAAACTGCCTGTAACTAGTATAAAGGGCAGAGTTCTACTCTAAATAGCCAGAGATTTTACTGGGAAAGCATCCTTTTTGAAGTTATGAGTCAAAATAGAAAAAGTGTACAGCCAAGGCGCTGGGAAGCGTTTTTAAGCAATAAAAACTGCAAATGTGTGTAAAACTCCAACCAAAGCTTTTGGATTAAAAAAACTGCCTGTAACTAGTATAAAGGGCAGAGTTCTACTCTAAATAGCCAGAGATTTTAGTGGGAAAGCATCCTTTTTGAAGTTATGAGTCAAAATAGAAAAACGTGTACAGCAGGCGCTGGGAAGCGTTTTTAAGCAATAAAAAACTGCAAATGTGTGTAAAACTCCAACCAAAGCTTTTGGATGCAAAAAAACTGCCTGTAACTAGTATAAAGGGCAGAGTTCTACTCTAAATAGCCAGAGATTTTAGTGGGAAAGCATCCTTTTTGAAGTTATGAGTCAAAATAGAAAACGTGTACAGCAAGGCGCTGGGAAGCGTTTTTAAGCAATAAAAAACTGCAAATGTGTGTAAAACTCCAACCAAAGCTTTTGGATGCAAAAAAACTGCCTGTAACTAGTATAAAGGGCAGAGTTCTACTCTAAATAGCCAGAGATTTTAGTGGGAAAGCATCCTTTTTGAAGTTATGAGTCAAAATAGAAAAAGTGTACAGCCAGGCGCTGGGAAGCGTTTTTAAGCAATAAAAAACTGCAAATGTGTGTAAAACTCCAACCAAAGCTTTTGGATGCAAAAAAACTGCCTGTAACTAGTATAAAGGGCAGAGTTCTACTCTAAATAGCCAGAGATTTTAGTGGGAAAGCATCCTTTTTGAAGTTATGAGTCAAAATAGAAAAACGTGTACAGCAGGCGCTGGGAAGCGTTTTTAAGCAATAAAAAACTGCAAATGTGTGTAAAACTCCAACCAAAGCTTTTGGATGCAAAAAAAACTGCCTGTAACTAGTATAAAGGGCAGAGTTCTACTCTAAATAGCCAGAGATTTTAGTGGGAAAGCATCCTTTTTGAAGTTATGAGTCAAAATAGAAAAACGTGTACAGCAAGGCGCTGGGAAGCGTTTTTAAGCAATAAAAAACTGCAAATGTGTGTAAAACTCCAACCAAAGCTTTTGGATGCAAAAAAACTGCCTGTAACTAGTATAAAGGGCAGAGTTCTACTCTAAATAGCCAGAGATTTTAGTGGGAAAGCATCCTTTTTGAAGTTATGAGTCAAAATAGAAAAAGTGTACAGCAGGCGCTGGGAAGCGTTTTTAAGCAATAAAAAACTGCAAATGTGTGTAAAACTCCAACCAAAGCTTTTGGATGAAAAAAACTGCCTGTAACTAGTATAAAGGGCAGAGTTCTACTCTAAATAGCCAGAGATTTTAGTGGGAAAGCATCCTTTTTGAAGTTATGAGTCAAAATAGAAAACGTGTACAGCAGGCGCTGGGAAGCGTTTTTAAGCAATAAAAAACTGCAAATGTGTGTAAAACTCCAACCAAAGCTTTTGGATGCAAAAAAACTGCCTGTAACTAGTATAAAGGGCAGAGTTCTACTCTAAATAGCCAGAGATTTTAGTGGGAAAGCATCCTTTTGAAGTTATGAGTCAAAATAAAAAAGTGTACAGCAAGGCGCTGGGAAGCGTTTTTAAGCAATAAAAAACTGCAAATGTGTGTAAAACTCCAACCAAAGCTTTTGGATGAAAAAAACTGCCTGTAACTAGTATAAAGGGCAGAGTTCTACTCTAAATAGCCAGAGATTTTAGTGGGAAAGCATCCTTTTTGAAGTTATGAGTCAAAATAGAAAAACGTGTACAGCAGGCGCTGGGAAGCGTTTTTAAGCAATAAAAAACTGCAAATGTGTGTAAAACTCCAACCAAAGCTTTTGGATGCAAAAAACTGCCTGTAACTAGTATAAAGGGCAGAGTTCTACTCTAAATAGCCAGAGATTTTAGTGGGAAAGCATCCTTTTTGAAGTTATGAGTCAAAATAGAAAAAGTGTACAGCAAGGCGCTGGGAAGCGTTTTTAAGCAATAAAAAACTGCAAATGTGTGTAAAACTCCAACCAAAGCTTTTGGATGAAAAAAACTGCCTGTAACTAGTATAAAGGGCAGAGTTCTACTCTAAATAGCCAGAGATTTTAGTGGGAAAGCATCCTTTTTGAAGTTATGAGTCAAAATAGAAAAACGTGTACAGCCAGGCGCTGGGAAGCGTTTTTAAGCAATAAAAAACTGCAAATGTGTGTAAAACTCCAACCAAAGCTTTTGGATGCAAAAAAACTGCCTGTAACTAGTATAAAGGGCAGAGTTCTACTCTAAATAGCCAGAGATTTTAGTGGGAAAGCATCCTTTTTGAAGTTATGAGTCAAAATAGAAAAACGTGTACAGCAGGCGCTGGGAAGCGTTTTTAAGCAATAAAAAACTGCAAATGTGTGTAAAACTCCAACCAAAGCTTTTGGATGCAAAAAAACTGCCTGTAACTAGTATAAAGGGCAGAGTTCTACTCTAAATAGCCAGAGATTTTAGTGGGAAAGCATCCTTTTTGAAGTTATGAGTCAAAATAGAAAACGTGTACAGCAGGCGCTGGGAAGCGTTTTTAAGCAATAAAAAACTGCAAATGTGTGTAAAACTCCAACCAAAGCTTTTGGATGAAAAAAACTGCCTGTAACTAGTATAAAGGGCAGAGTTCTACTCTAAATAGCCAGAGATTTTAGTGGGAAAGCATCCTTTTTGAAGTTATGAGTCAAAATAGAAAACGTGTACAGCAGGCGCTGGGAAGCGTTTTTAAGCAATAAAAAACTGCAAATGTGTGTAAAACTCCAACCAAAGCTTTTGGATGCAAAAAACTGCCTGTAACTAGTATAAAGGGCAGAGTTCTACTCTAAATAGCCAGAGATTTTAGTGGGAAAGCATCCTTTTTGAAGTTATGAGTCAAAATAAAAAAAGTGTACAGCCAGGCGCTGGGAAGCGTTTTTAAGCAATAAAAAACTGCAAATGTGTGTAAAACTCCAACCAAAGCTTTTGGATGCAAAAAAACTGCCTGTAACTAGTATAAAGGGCAGAGC
>NW_026904278.1:0-48625 GCF_024500275.1 Phycodurus eques | reverse complement strand
GAAACTCCACTGTTAGATATATCTTAGTAGTTATCATTTATTTGCTTAGCTTGCATTAGTATTTTGCATTAGTAGCCTGCATTAGTATTATGGACAATATTTAGATAGAAAGATGTCTCGCCTTCAAGAAGATGACTCAGCAACATTTGATGGAAGGGCGCCTTGACCAAGGACGTGATCGGATGTGGTCGGGGACGGGACAGGTGTCGTCTGGTCCTATGTTTTGTGTTGTGTCTTAATGCTTAGAATATTATGTCTTGTAGAACTCTCCTATTTTCAAATAAATGTAGGAGCGACGGGGGAGATTGTTTAGAGCGTGTTGAGAGGCTGTAACCTGAACAATCTCCCATGCGCCCTCCTCATGAGTAAAATGACCAACGTCTTCATTCCTTTTGTGTTTATTCATTATAATGTTTGGTGAGATAAATCCAACATTAAATTGGTCCTTCGAGCCGGATGTCAACACACCCGAGGATTCCAGTTGTGGAGCCGACACCCAGTTAAGAGACCGTGGCCACGGCAATTGAGACCCTTTCCGGGACTGGTCTTCGTTCTTCTCAACTGGGATCTGAAGGTTGACGACAATCCACAGGATTGAAGACGACTGGTGAGTTAAATTTTTTAAAAATTTTTTTGAAGAATGAATGTATCGCGCGACAAAGAAGTCTGCGGCGAAATAAACCTTGTGTAATACTAGTCACTGGCAAGTAACTGATGGACGGCGGAGTCCGACAAATTCCGCATGGACGGCGGAGTCCTATACGTGCTGAAATTCCGTGTTAAAATAAAAAAAAATAATAAAAAAAATAAAGGACGGCGGAGTCCTAGACGTACTTAAAATTCCGTGCCTTCGTGTTTCCGTGTTTCCATGTTTTCGTGTGTTTGTTAAAACGTTACTAATATCGTGTGTGTGTGTGTGTAAAAGTTTGGATGTAAGAGACTGGATTGTAAGTGACAACTGAGTTTGGAAGCAGAGGCAAGAAACCTCCGCCCCATTCGGGGTAGAAGGTTGAGGTTTACCAGAACTCAGACATTCATTGTCACCCAGTCATATTTTGAATAAAGTCAGTATTAGGTCACTCTAGGTGCAAATAAACTGACTTCCAAATTCACAAAAATGGGAAACAATAACAGTAAAACGAATCCAACAGAAAGCCTGACGTGTAAAGATTGGAAATATGTACAACTACAAAACCCTTCCAAAATAAAACATTTAAACACGTGGATAACCAAATACAGTTTCGCTGGCCAGCTGAATTCGAGAAAATTAGTTCAACTTCGAAACAAAATAAAGGAACGGCACAATAATAATATATCACAAATGGGAAAAGATGGATTTGACGACTTACTTTTTTGGCTAAATATGGCGTCTAAAAGAGAAAAGGAAGAAGAGAAAAAGAAAAACTTAACAGATGAACTAAAAGAGCAAACAGAAAAGGATAAAAATATATTGTTCCAAAGACAGGAAGATGACGAGACAGGACTAAAGATAAGAAATGTTAAAACAAAGATAGTTGAAAAACGAAGTGAAAAAAATGATGAGACACAAGCATCAGCGCCCTTGTACCCGGTTTTGCCACCTCATGAGCATCCTCCAACTTGTGAATCAGAAACTCATCGAGTTTTACGATCAGGAGGAGTACAAATGCATTGGTCTAAAAATATGGGGGAAACATTTTCTCCCGTTCCCAAAATGGCAAATACAACCTCAAACGAGGGGGACATGGATTTATATCCGATGATTGAGGTGGCAAATCCAAATGTACAAGAGGATCGCAAAGAAACTATTTTGGTCTATAGAACTTGGACTAATGAGGATGTGAAAAAGGCCGTAGCCGGCCTCATATCCTACAAAGTAGACATTGTCCAGTTTGTTGAGGACATGGAAAATCTTAGACATTCCTACCATTTAAACGGTGCAGAAACACAACAAATTTGGATGACTGCAATGGGCCTGATTGGCATCTTTGCCGTGGAGATTGGGGATCCAAAACATCATGGTGTTATAATGCCACATGCTGACAGAGAATTACACCATCGAGTTAGAGCCTTGATAGAAAGAACCACAACCAGGTTCCGCAAAAGGGCGAATTACACGGAATTGCAAGGATAAAACAAAAAGACGATGTAACTATTTGAAGAATACAGGGTTAGAATGACCGCTTGTTTTAAAGCCAAACAGCGGATGACTGAGGATGCAAATCCTCAGGGCCCTTATCAACAACAGTTGAAAAATGCTTTACATGCGAACTCGAGAGAGCACATTAACAAATGGGTCGATAAACATTGGATAAACCTAGCAACTGCTCTCTGGAGGAATATGTTAATCATGCCCTCCCATGCAGAAAGAGTGTTAAGACAGAAGAAAAAAAAATAATAATAATGTAGATGTCTTCCTCAACGGAGGAGCAGAAATTTACTATCAAGGCAAAAAGAGAGATAATTTTAGAGGACGCGGCAGAGGCCGTGGGATGGTAAGATATGGTCGAAAATTTATGATAATAACATCTGTTGGTGCTGTGGAAATAAAGGCCACATCGCACGTAACTGCCCGAAGAAAGATAACAAAGAAGACGGTCAAACAACCGCATGACTAAGCCAGCCTGCTTCCCAACACAACAAATCCGCTTCTGTAAACATTACGGAAAATGACGAAGTGGATTTCAATTTACAGGACATTCTAAGTTTGGACACTGAGAAACCTGAAATAACCTTATCAGTAAATGGGAAAGAAATGAACTTTCTTTGCGACACAGGAGCATGTAGAACTGCATGTCGGGAAAAGATTCCAGGTTCCAAACTATCGGGACATAAAGCAATAGTTAGATCAGCAAATGGACAAATTACTTTTGCCATGGAACTTGAGCCTGTGTGGATTAGAGACCCACAGGGGAAAACATGTAGAATGCCAATTTTCGAAGTCCCGGAGTGCCCTGTGAATTTGTTGGGAAGAGATGGCTTATTCCAACTAGGACTTGTACTCATTCCATCATCAAATGGAAATATTTTAGTGAAACGAAAACATGAATTAAAAAGAGAAGATCTCTATATGACACTGGAAAGCAGACAGAATACATTCTATTACACAATCGATATCCCTGACAAACCACCGTTAAACATGGGAGAGACTCTGATGTCTGCAGCCTTGCAGCTTATCACACAAATAGAAGATAAAAAAAACAGTGATGAGCTGCATATAACACTGTGGTACAAAAACACATCGGGTCCAGACTCAGTATATGAAAACAAGTTACGACATGCGACACATGATAACATTACTGTGGATTATCTGTACTCAGACAATAAAGCAAAAGTCGCGGCAGGAATTATTTTATCAGACAAATTAAAGGAACTGTATAAAAATACAAGTGTCCCACATATTTCATTGTGCAAAGATTATGAGTCACAGTGGAAATGTGTGGGAACATTAGTAAAACAAGGACAAGAGGCAGATGATTGGCAACAAATAGAAAACGACCTCGAATACAGTGCATCAACTGGTCTAATCAGGAAGGCAATATTTTGGACAATGCAGGGTGATGAAGGGAGACACATGCATCCTGTATGATTAGACCAGATGATTCTCACTCTGAAATTGATGAAGAGATGTTGAAAACAGTTCCACAAAAGTTATGGTCCGCAGGACCATTCGATGTAGGCCTTATTAAGGGCGTTACCAGTACAAATTAGACCAAAAACGGAATATAGGCCAGGGATTCGTCAATATCCATTAAAACCGGATGCAACATGAAGGAATCAAACCGGTAATTGAAGCACTAATTAAAGCAGGAGTTATAGTGGCGTGTCCAGATTCACCATGTAACACACCAATTTTTCCCGTGAAAAAGGCCCCACCTTCAGTCGGTTGGAGGATGATACAAGATTTGCAAGCTGTAAATTCTGCAGTGATACAGAGAGCAGCATGTGTACCAGATCCACACACATTGTTAAATTCATTAAGAGCAGACGCTACTGTGTTTACAGTAGTGGACATAAGCAATGCTTTCTTTTCTATACCAATAGAAGAGAAACAGTCAATTTTGGTTTGCATTCACATTTGAGGTAAAGAAATATACATTTACTAGATTACCACAAGGTTACTGTGAAAGTCCAACATTTATTCACAAATAATGACAACAAGCATGTCTACATTCACTCCCCCAGGAGGGAGCCAAATCTTATTATATGTCGATGATGTGCTTTGGCATCTCCAGATGGAGAGACATGCATCAAAGATTCATTAGCCTTACTGCATCATCTAGCAGAGGAGGGACATAAAGTAAACAAAAATAAATTGCAATGGTGTAAAAAGCAAGTCAAATATCTAGGACATAATCTGAGTGTAGGAGGAAGGACTATATTAGAAAACAGAAAAACTATCGTTTAAAAGCCCCCTAAACCGCAAACAAAGAAACATATGATGTCATTTTTAGGCTGACAAATTATTGTAGAGCATGGATTCCAAACTATGCAGAAATTATTGCACCATTGTCAAAATTGATGTATGAAGCAGAACCTTAAAATGACATCACCTGTTCAATGGAATACAGAGGCAGAAAAGGCCTTCTGTGACATTAAACAACATTTGGTGTCCAGTTACTGCGCTGGCCCTTCCGGATTATGATAAACCATTCATTCAGATGGTAGATTGTAAACACTATTACATGACCTCTGTACTTACACAACAATACGGTGATAAGCTGAGACCAATAGCTTATTTTTCAACTAGACTAGACAACGTGACGTGTGCATTACCGCATTGTGTCAGAGCAGTTGTGGCAGATGGCGCCTACCAGTGTGGCCGCCTCGGTAACGCGCTCTCTAGTATTGTCTTTGTTTTTGTGTTTTTCGTCCGTCTTTGGAGACCTTACACGACTCACTTACACAAGGGGAGACCTGCTAACCATCAAGGAGGCTACTCCGGACTTTCTGTCACCAACTTTCGAAAATCCGCTCAGTTTTTTCCCCGAGTTACTGACCGGAGCGGCGTCCGCGGTTTTCGGCGCATGGATGCGGAAGCGGCGCCACAGAGGAAAACGAGCCGGAATTCAGGTGAAACTCCGCAAGAGAGGACACAGATTGGCGTTCCCGTCGATCCACCTCGCGAATGTACGCTCCCTACCCAACAAAATGGACGAGCTTCATCTTCTGTTAAAGACCAGTAAAGACTTCGGACGTTCCGCGGCCATGTGCTTCACGGAGACCTGGCTTTGCGACGCTGTACCCGATGGCGCCGTCACGCTTCCCGGCTTCAACATTCATCGAGCGGACCGCGACATGGAATCATCGGGAAAAACGAAGGGCGGCGGGATATGCCTCCATATAAACGAAAAATGGTGTACGGACGTCACGGTGCTCAGCACACACTGCAGCCCGCATTTGGAGTCGCTGTTTCTGAACTGTAAACCATTTTACGCGCCACGTGAGTTTGCATCGTTTATACTGGCTGGAGTCTATATCACACCGCAAGCTAACACGAGCGCCGCATTGCTAACGCTCGCCGAACAAGTCAACGAAATTGAAAAAAAACACCCTGACTCACCCCTCATTATTCTCGGGGACTTTAACAAACCTAAACTCAACCACGAACTCCCTAAATACAAGCAGCACATCGACTGTCCTACCAGGGAAAATAATACTTTAGACCACTGCTACACTACGGTAAAAAACGCATACCGTGCTATACCTCGTGCAGCCCTGGGCTCGTCTGATCACTGCTTAATTCACTTAATACCGACGTACAAGCAAGAACTTAAATGTGCGAAGCCTACAGTGAAAACAGTCAAAAAGGGGACCAATGAAGCAAAGATGGAACTTCAAAGCTGTTTAGACTGCACAGACTGGAGTGTCTTTGAAAATTCAGCTGGCAGCCTGGATGAATATACGGACACTGTCACATCCTATATCAGTTTCTGTGAAGAGGTTTGTGTACCAACAAAATCATTTCGGACATTCAACAACAACAAGCCGTGGTTCACTGCTAAACTTAAGCAGCTTCGCCAAGCTAAGGAAGATGCATATCAGAGCGGGGACAGGGCCCTGTATAATCGAGCTAGAAACCAGCTTACTAAAGAAATTAACATTGCAAAGAGGATCTATGCAGCAAAGTTGGAAAAACAGTTTAGCGCGAACGACTCGAAATCAGTCTGGCGTGCATTCCAATCGCTGACTAATTACAAGCGACGATCCCCCCAAGCTGAGAACAATAGCACACTAGCCAACGACTTGAAAACCTTCTATTGCAGATTTGAAAAGGACAGTTTCACTCCACACACCAACCCGGCCGCTCCCGCGACCACAACCTCACCTCTGACTTCTGCGTTAACCATCCATGAACAGGATGTGAGACGCATCTTCAAACAACAGAAGATTAACAAAGCAACAGGACGGACCATGTGTCCCCATCCTGCCTCAAAGGCTGCGCGGACCAGCTCGCTCCAGTCTTCACTCAGATCTTTAACAGATCTTTGGAAATGTGCGAAGTTCCATCCTGCTTCAAACGCTCCACCATCATTCCAGTCCCCAAGAAACCTGCAATCTCTAGTCTGAATGACTACAGGCCTGTCGCTTTGACATCTGTGGTCATGAAGTCCTTTGAACGTCTCGTGCTGGACCACCTCAAGAGTGTCACAGGTCCCCTGCTGGACCCCCTGCAGTTTGCCTACCAAGCGAACAGGTCTGCGGATGATGCAGTCAACATGGGACTGCACTTCATCCTAGAACACCTCGACAGTGCAGGGACCTACGCGAGGATCCTGTTCGTGGACTTCAGCTCAGCGTTCAACACCATCATCCCTGAACTCCTTTCAACCAAGCTTCTCCAGCTCAGCGTCTCACCTGCCATCTGCCAGTGGATTTACAGCTTTCTGACGGGCAGGACACAACAGGTCCGGCTGGGGGAGGCAACCTCATCCCACACGCAGCATCAGCACTGGGGGCGCCCCAAGGTTGTGTCCTCTCTCCGCTGCTCTTCTCTCTCTACACGAACGACTGCACCTCAGCGAACCCGACTGTCAAGCTCCTGAAGTTTGCAGATGACACCACTGTCATCGGCCTCATCAAGGACGGTGACGAGTCTGCATATCGACAGGAAGCGGAGCGGCTGGAGCTGTGGTGCGGGCGACACAACCTGGAGCTGAACACGCTCAAGACGGTAGAGATGATCGTGGACTTCAGGAGGCATCCTTCGCCACAGCTGCCCCTCACGTTGTCCAGCTGCCTGTGTCAAACCGTCGAGACCTTCAAGTTCCTGGGAATTACAATCTCTCAGGACCTGAAGTGGGCGAACAACATCAACTCCGTCCTCAAAAAGGCCCAGCAGAGGATGTACTTCCTGCGGCTTCTGAGAAAGCACGGCCTGCCACCGGAGCTGCTGAGACAGTTCTACACAGCGGTCATCGAATCGGTCCTGTGTTCTTCCATCACAGTCTGGTTGGGTGCTGCTACAAAAAAGGACAAGCTCCCGACTGCAACGGACAATCAAAACTGCTGAAAGGATTGTCGGTAACCCCCTACCCACCATTGAGGACTTGCACGCTGCCAGAACTAAGACAAGGGCGTGCAAAATCCTCTCGGACCGTCTGCACCCCGGTCACCAGCTCTTCCAGCTCCTTCCCTCAGGTAGGCGCTACCGATCAACGCTAACTAGAACTAGTAGACATTCCAACAGCTTCTTCCCTCTTGCGATCAACTTCTTAAACACCTAACCTATAATTCCATTACAACAAGCTGCAATTTTTTGACTTGAGTTCGTTGTCACATTTCTGTGGGGCCAATTATTTATTACTTGTGCACTCACTGTAGTTGTCTCGCCATGCTGCACTATTTGCATATACTGGCCACTCATGCCAGAGTAGCATCTGCTCCATTTGCACACTGATTGAGGAGTATCTGTAACATTTGCACAACCGACATTGTCCCAGATGATCGCACTACTTGTCACTTTAAACCGCATTACACTCCTTGAAGTCTCAGCGCCCTTTGCACAATGGTCATTGCACCGGACTATTGCAATATTAGTCGTTCGAACTGATCTAAGTGGTAGAGGGACTCTGCATCTTTTTGCACAATTGTTTTTGTCAATGTCTTTATGTCCCCAAAGTGTTCTGTAAATTGACTGTTTGTTGTACTAGAGCGGCTCCAACTACCGGAGACAAATTCCTTGTGTGTTTTGGACATACTTGGCAAATAAAGATGATTCTGATTCTGATTCTGATTCTGAGCTTCAATGGCAATAGAGAGCAGTTCCACAATTGTGTTATTTCATCCATTAACTCTTAAAGTGCCACATACAGTGTCTGCTCTCCTATTGCAAACCAATATGGCGTTTTTATCACCTGCAAGACATTTATCTTGCATGGCCATCTTGCTGTCACAACCACATTTGACTGTTGAGCGATGCACAACCTTAAATCCAGCCACACTAATACCCTTACCTGATGAGGGCACGCAGCATGATTGTCAGGAATTGGCTGAAAAAACTGCTAAATGTAGAAATGATTTGAAAGATCAACCTTTGAATAATGGACAGGTTCTGTATGTAGATGGTTCTTCGAAAAAAAATGAACTAGGAAAGATAAAAACAGGTTACGCAGTAGTAACTGATACTGTTGTGCTAAAAGCTGAGTCGCTACCGTCACACTACTCTGCCCAAGCTGCTGAATTAGTAGCATTAACCGAAGCATGCAAAATGATGATAAACAAGGATGTTACAATCTATACTGATAGCCAATATGCGTATTCCACAGTTCATGTTTTTGCACAATATTGGGATAACAGAGGAATGATTACATCAACAGGGAAACCAGTAACGCATGCTGAATTACTTAAACAATTGTTACAGGCAGTGCAGCATCCACGAAAAGTGGCAATTTGCAAATGTGTTGCACATACATCTGGCACTGACAAAATTTCTCGAGGGAATGCATTTGCGGACAAAACCGCGAAAAAGGCAGCCTATAAACCATTTTTGGGTTTAATAAAAAATATTGAGCAACAGACCTTAGATGACCAAACACTAAAAGATATGCAACAACAGAGTCCACAACAAGAACGCAATTATTGGGAAAAACGAGGTTCAAGGCTACAAAATGATATTTATATTAGCACAGAAGGGAAACAAATACTTCCAAAGAACCTATTCAAATGGGCTGCTATATTGAGCCATGGTGTGTCACATGTCTCAACAGGAGGGATGGTGGCACAGATACATCGACACTTTACAACCTATGGTTTCAATTTATATGCAAAGAATTATTGTAGAGCATGCATGATCTGTGCACGACATAATCCTCAAGGGCAATTACGACCTACTAGAGGTCAATTTCCAGTGCCTACATACCCCTTCCAACGCATTCACATGGATTATATAGAATTAAATCAAAGTGAAGGAAAGAAATACTGTTTGGTTATCATAGATGCATTTTCTAAATGGATCGAATTATTCCCAACAAAATCACCTGATGCTCTGACGGTGGCAAAAGCACTATGTAAAGACATCATTCCAAGATATGGCATACCTGAAACCATTCACAGCGATAATGGGACTCATTTTGTAAATCAAATAATCAAAAAAATAGGAACCATGTTCCACATTAATTTGAAAAACCATTGTGCTTACCACCCTCAGAGTGCAGGTCTCGTGGAAAGAATGAATGGGACAATAAAAAATAGATTGAAAAAATGTATGGAAGAGACAGGAAGGTCATGGACACAGTGTCTGGACCTCGTTAAAATGTACATCAACATTACAAGTACCACAGGTTTAACACCTTACGAAACATTGTTTGGAAGACCTTATAGACTTCCGTTGTTTAAACAAAAATGGGAACTTGATGACGAAACAAACTTAGCTGATTACATGAGAAAGTTGTTAGAGAAACAAAATGATTTAAAAGTATCTGCTGAAAGTAAACATGTTTCCCAGCAGGAAACCAAGTTGGTTGGACCGGGAGACTGGGTCCTAATTCGAAGCATCAAAAAGAAGCACTGGCATTCACCGAAGTGGGAAGGACCGTATCAAGTATTATTGACAACTCCAACAGCCCTAAAAATAGCAGAAAGAAATACGTGGGTTCATTTAACACACTGTAAAAGGGTCATTTCAGCTGAGTACTCAAATAGGGAAGGTGAGCAAAAGTCTGATAACGGAGCGGGAGCAGATGTGTAGATTCTGAAAACGCTTGCTGGTCAGTGAAGAAAAAAGACACCAACCCGTTTAGTGAGAACTCAGCAGAATGGCACACCCACGTTGGTTACGAGATTCGATAAGCTGTTACGCAGCAACTTTGGTTACTATAGTGTTGGTTTTGTTTATGTGGTACGTGGGAAGTCCCACACTAAACGATACAACGCATTTTTTAGATAGGAAATTACCTACCAACTGGACCAATATGACCAACCCAATAAAAAAAAATGTTGAATCATTAACTCGTACCAAAAGGAGTACAGTTGATGATCAGAACTGTGGGAATAGCTTCCAAATGCGGCAAAACAGGTTAATATTTTGTGCCCCCCGAAATCAAGATACTTTAATCATAATTCCATATGCGGCTCTCACCAATGAAGCTCAAGAGAATGGGCAGAATTGGGGAGATAAATATGACTGGTATGCATCTATAGGCTTTGGATGGGAATACCTCATTGGTGAAACAGGTTATGATTGGTCCAATTGGTCATTAAAAGCAGCAAAAGAACATAGAAAGAAGTTTAACTTAAGCAAAACGACCCATAATTTAATATTGACATACAAGTCGAGTCACCCAATGTGTTTGATGGTGAGTTTGTGGGCATATACTGGCGGAAAAGATCCCCACTTCCAAGTAGCATTGTGTTATGGGAACCGCGTTAAACCAGAAATGCCATTAAAAACTTCAAAGAAAGGTGGACACATGTTAATGGTTAACAAAATAACTACTGATGATTGGTTCCTTGTAGTCACAGGAGTTTCAGGACAAAATAACAATTGGTTACTATTGGTGGAACAAGCAGCAAATGTAGCAAAAAAAGATTGTGTGGTTTGCATGGGTCCAAGGCCTTTGTTGCGAATAGTTCCGGCACAATTATCACAAAATTGTATTATTCCATTAATGAACGCTACTGTACCAACTAAGGGATGTAAATCATGGGATCGTATATATCCCGTAACAGAAGCAGATAAAAACAAACCGATGTTTTCTACTCTAGTAGCACCAAATAATTTCACTTGTATAAACATGATTAGTAAAGGCAAAAAATTAGGACCACTGAATGACACACAGTGTAAAGTAACCTTAAAAGTCGGACCAAATTTTATGCCAGTATCACGGAGCGACATCTGGTGGTGGTGCGGAGATGATAGACTGTTTGATAGATTACCTAAAGATATATCTGGATTGTGTGCTATTGTCACTTTGATATTGCATGTGTCAGTATACCCTATCCCTGTTCAAGATTTAATGAAAAGGGCACCAATGTTTTTGTCTAATCTAGAACATAGACAAAAAAGAGATTTGTCCTGGCAGGGGCAAAATAATCCGACGTACATCGACGCCATAGGTGTTCCTCGTGGGGTTCCAAATCAATACAAATTGGCTGACCAAGTTGCAGGAGGATTTGAGTCTTTCATATGCTGGTGGTGTACGATTAATAAAAATGTTGATAGGATAAACTACATCCACTTCAATGTACAGAGATTAGGAAATTGGACTCAGAGTGGGTTGGAAGCTGTACATGAGCAGCTCAAGGCTACCTCTTTAATGACGTTCCAGAATCGCATAGCTGTCGACATGCTCCTCGCAAGAGAGGGAGGTGTTTGTGGTATGTTTGGAGAACAATGTTGTACATACATTCCAAACAATACTGCTGCGGATGGCAGCTTGACCAGAGCCATCGATGGTCTACGGACCCTCAATCACAAGATGAAGAGCCACTCTGGGGTAGACACTTCTTTGTGGGACAGCTGGATGGACGTTTTTGGTAAATATAAAACCCTAATTTCACCAATATTGATATCAATTGCTGTTTTTGCAGCCATTCTGACATTTTGTGGATGTTGTTGTATCCCATGCATTCGAGCTTTAATCAGTAGATTAATCACCACAGCCATAACCCCCATGGAGAACCGTATGGAGCTGATGTATCCATTACTGTTTGATAATAAAGATAATGATGATGATAATGATGATGATGATGATTATGCTTTAACTGATTTGTTTCCTGATCCAGATGATTACGATGTTTAAACTATAACATTCATGTATGACAAATCTACTCTGGGTGTAAATGTATTTGTTTCATAAAAATGATTCTACAGTTAAAAATCGAAATGAAGTGACTGTAAGATGATATGAGAATTTGTGCAAATACATGATAAACAGGAGGGAAATGTTAGATATATCTTAGTAGTTATCATTTATTTGCTTAGCTTGCATTAGTATTTTGCATTAGTAGCCTGCATTAGTATTATGGACAATATTTAGATAGAAAGATGTCTCGCCTTCAAGAAGATGACTCAGCAACATTTGATGGAAGGGCGCCTTGACCAAGGACGTGATCGGATGTGGTCGGGGACGGGACAGGTGTCGTCTGGTCCTATGTTTTGTGTTGTGTCTTAATGCTTAGAATATTATGTCTTGTAGAACCCTCCTATTTTTCAAATAAATGTAGGAGCGACGGGGGAGATTGTTTAGAGCGTGTTGAGAGGCTGTAACCTGAACAATCTCCCATGCGCCCTCCTCATGAGTAAAATGACCAACGTCTTCATTCCTTTTGTGTTTATTCATTATAATGTTTGGTGAGATAAATCCAACAGCATCCTTTGTGAAGATATGAGTCAAAATAAAGAAAGTGTACAGCAGAGGGAGCTGGGAAGCATTTTTAAGCAATAAAAACAGCAAATGTGTGTAAAACTCCAACCAAAGCTTTGGGATTCAAACCACTGCATGTAACTAGTATAAAGGAGATAGTTTTACTCTAAAAAGCAAGAGACTTTACGGGGAAAGCATCCTTTGTGAAGTTATGAGTTACAATAAAAAAAGTGTACAGCAGAGGGGGCTGGGAAGCGTTTTTAAGCAATAAAAAACTGCAAATGTGTGTAAAACTCCAACCAAAGCTTTTGGATTCAAAAAACTGCCTGTAACTAGTATAAAGGGCAGAGTTCTACTCTAAATAGCCAGAGATTTACTGGGAAAGCATCCTTTTTGAAGTTATGAGTCAAAATAGAAAAAGTGTACAGCAGGCGCTGGGAAGCGTTTTTAAGCAATAAAAAACTGCAAATGTGTGTAAAACTCCAACCAAAGCTTTTGGATTCAAAAAACTGCCTGTAACTAGTATAAAGGGCAGAGTTCTACTCTAAATAGCCAGAGATTTTACTGGGAAAGCATCCTTTTTGAAGTTATGAGTCAAAATAGAAAACGTGTACAGCAGGTGCTGGGAAGCGTTTTTAAGCAATAAAAAACTGCAAATGTGTGTAAAACTCCAACCAAAGCTTTTGGATTCAAAAACTGCCTGTAACTAGTATAAAGGGGAGAGTTGTACTCTAAAATGCAAGAGAATTTACTTGGAAAGCATCCTTTGTGAAGTTATGAGTCAAAATAAAAAAAGTGTACAGGAGAGTGAGCTGGGAAGCATTTTTAAACAATAAAAACTGCAAATGTTTGTAAAGCTCCAACCAAAACTTTGGGATTCAAACCACTGCCTGTAACAAGAATAAAGGGGAGAGTTTTACTCTAAAAAGCAAGAGAATTTACTCGGAAAGCATCCTTTGTGAAGTTATGAGTTACAATAAAAAATGTGTCCGGCAGAGGGAGCTGGGAAGCATTTTTAAGCAATAAAAACTGCAAATGTGTGTAAAACTCCAACCAAAGCTTTGGGATTCAAACCACTGCCTGTAACTCGAATAAAGGGGAGAGTTTTACTCTCAAAAGCAAGAGAATTTACAGGGAAAGCATCCTTTGTGAAGTTATGAGTCAAAATAAAAAAAGTGTACAGCAGGCGCTGGGAAGAGTTTTTCAGTGATAAAAACAGCAAATGTGTGTAAAACTCCAACCAAAGCTTTTGGATTCAAAAAACTGCCTGTAACTAGTATAAAGGGCAGAGTTCTACTCTAAATAGCCAGAGATTTTACTGGGAAAGCATCCTTTTTGAAGTTATGAGTCAAAATAGAAAACGTGTACAGCAGGCGCTGGGAAGCGTTTTTAAGCAATAAAAAACTGCAAATGTGTGTAAAACTCCAACCAAAGCTTTTGGATTCAAAAAACTGCCTGTAACTAGTATAAAGGGCAGAGTTCTACTCTAAATAGCCAGAGATTTACTGGGAAAGCATCCTTTGTGAAGTTATGAGTCAAAATAGAAAACGTGTACAGCAGGCGCTGGGAAGCGTTTTTAAGCAATAAAAAACTGCAAATGTGTGTAAAACTCCAACCAAAGCTTTTGGATTCAAAAAACTGCCTGTAACTAGTATAAAGGGCAGAGTTCTACTCTAAATAGCCAGAGATTTTACTGGGAAAGCATCCTTTGTGAAGTTATGAATGAAAATAAAAAAAGTGGACAGCAGGCGCTGGGAAGCATTTTTAAGCGATAAAAACTGCAAATGTTTGTAAAACTCCAACCAAAGCTTTGGGATTTAAACCACTGCCTGCAACTAGTATAAAGGGGAGAGTTCGACTCTAAAATGCAAGAGAATTTACTGGGAAAGCATCCTTTGTGAAGTTATGAGTCAAAATCAAAAAAGTGTACAGCAGGCGCTGGGAAGCATTTTTAAGCGATAAAAACTGCAAATGTGTGGAAAACTCCAACCAAAGCTTTGGGGTTCAAACCACTGCCTGTAACTAGTATAAAGGGGAAAGTTCTTCACTTAAAAGCAAGATAATTTATTGGGAAAGCATCCTTTGTGAAGTTATGAGTAGAAATAAAAAAAGTGTACAGCAGGCGCTGGAAAGCATTTTTGAGCAATCAAAACAGCAAATGTTTGTAAAACTCCAACCAAAGCTTCGGGATTCAAACCACTGCCTGTAACTAGTATAAAGGGAGAGTTTTATTCTAAAATGCAAGAGAATTTACAGGGAAAGCATCCTTTGTGAAGTAATGAGTTACAATTAAAAAAAGTGGACAGCAGAGGGAGCTGGGAAGAATTTTTAAGCAATCAAAACAGCAAATGTGTGTAAAACTCCAACCAAAGCTTTGGGATTCAAACCACTGCCTGTAATTAGTATAAAGGGGAGAGTTTTACTCTAAAATGTAAGAGACTTTACTGGGAAAGTATCCTTTGTGAAGTTCTGAGTTACAATAAAAAAAGTGTACAGCAGGGGGAGCTGGGAAGCATTTTTAAGCAATAAAAACTGCAAATGTTTGTAAAACTCCAACCAAAGCTTTGGGATTCAAACCACTGCCTGTAACAAGTATAAAGGGGAGAGTTTTACTCTAAAAAGAAAGATAATTTACTGGGAAAGCATCCTTTGTGAAGTTATGAGTGAAAATAAAAAAAGTGTACTGCAGGCGCTGGGAAGCATTTTTCAGCAATACAAACAGCAAATGAGTGTAAAACTCCAACCAAAGCTTTGGTATTCAAACCACTGCCTGTAACTAGTATAAAGGGGAGAGTTCTACTCTAAAAAGCAAGAGAATTTACTTGGAAAGCATCCTTTGTGAAGTTATGAGTCAAAATCAAAAAAGTGTACAGCAGGCGCTGGGAAGCATTTTTAAGCGATAAAAACTGCAAATGTGTGGAAAACTCCAACCAAAGCTTTGGGATTCAAACCACTGCCTGTATCTAGTATAAAGGGGAGAGTTTTGGTCTAAAATGCAAGAGAATTTACTGGGAAAGCATCCTTTGTGAAGTTATGAGTTACAATTAAAAAAGTGTACAGCAGAGGGCGCTGGGAAGCATTTTTAAGCAATAAAAACTGCAAGTGTGTGTAAAACTCCAACCAAAGCTTTGGGATTCAAACCACTGCCTGTAACTAGTATCAAGGGGAGACTTCTACTCTAAAAAGCAAGAGAATTTACTGGGAAAGCATCCTTTGTGAAGTTATGAGTCAAAATAAAAAAGTGTAGAGCAGGCGCATGGGAAGCATTTTTCAGCAATAAAAACTGCAAATGTTTGTAAAACTCCAACCAAAGCTTTGGGATTCAAACCACTGCCTGTAACAAGTATAAAGAGGAGAGTTTCTACTCTATAAAGCAAGAGAATTTACTGGGAAAGCATCCTTTGTGAAGTTATGAGTTACAATAAAAAAAGTGTACAGCAGAGGGAGCTGGGAAGCATTTTTTAGCAATAAAAACTGCAAATGTGTGTAAAACTCCAACCAAAGCTTTTGGATTCAAACCACTGCCTGTAATTAGTATAAAGGGGAGAGTTTACTCTCAAATGCATGAGACTTCACTGGGAAAGCATCCTTTGTGAAGTTATGAGTTACAATAAAAAAAAGTGTACAGCAGAGGGAGCTGGGAAGCATTTTTTAAGCAATAAAAACTGCAAATGTGTGTAAAACTCCAAACAAAGCTTTTGGATTCAAACCATTGCCTGTAACTTAGTATAAAGGGGGAGAGTTTTACTCTAAAATGCATGAGACATTTACTGGGAAAGTATTCTTTGTGAAGTTCTGAGTTACAATAAAAAAAGTGTACAGCAGAGGGAGCTGGGAAGCATTTTTAAGCAATAAATACTGCAAATGTGTGTAAAACGCCAACCAAAGCTTTGGGATTCAAACCAGTGCATGTAACTAGTATAAAAGGGAGAGTTTTACTCTAAAATGCAAGAGAATTTACTTGGAAAGCATCCTTTGTGAAGTTATGAGTCAAAATAAAAAAAGTGTACAGCAGAGGGATCTGGGAAGCATTTTTAAGCAATAAAAACTGCAAATGTTTGTAAAACTCCAACCAAAGCTTTGGGATTCAAACCACTGCCTGTAACAAGTATAAAGGGGAGAGTTTTACTCGAAAAAGCAAGAGAATTTACTGGGAAAGCATCCTTTGTGAAGTTATGAGTCAAAATAAAGAAAGTGGACAGAAGAGGGAGCTTGGAAGCATTTTTAAGCAATAAAAACTGCAAATGTGTGTAAAACTCCAACCAAAGCTTTGGGATTTAAACCACTGCCTGTATCTAGTATAAAGGGGAGAGTTTTGGTCGAAAATGCAAGAGAATTTACTTGGAAAGCATCCTTTGTGAAGTTATGAGTGAAAATAAAAAAAGTGTACAGCAGGCGCTTGGGAAGCATTTTTAAGCGATAAAAACAGCAAATGTGTGTAAAACTCCAACCAAAGCTTTGGGATTCAAACCACTGCCTGTAACTCGTTTAAAGGGGAGAGTTTTAATCTCAAAAGCAAGAGAATTTACTGGGAAAGCATCCTTTGTGAAGTTATGAGTTACAATTAAAAAAGTGTACAGCAGAGGGCGCTGGGAAGCATTTTTAAGCAATAAAAACTGCAAGTATGTGTAAAACTCCAACCAAGGCTTTGGGATTCAAACCACTGCCTGTAACTAGTATCAAGGGGAGACTTCTACTCTAAAAAGCAAGAGAATTTACTGGGAAAGCATCCTTTGTGAAGTTATGAGTCAAAATAAAAAAAGTGTAGAGCAGGCGCATGGAAGCATTTTTCAGCAATAAAAACTGCAAATGTTTGTAAAAGTCCAACCAAAGCTTTGGGATTCAAACCACGGCCTGTAACAAGTATAAAGGGGAGAGTTTTACTCTAAAAAGCAAGAGAATTTACTGGGAAAGCATCCTTTGTGAAGTTATGAGTTACAATAAAAAAAGTGTACAGCAGAGGGAGCTGGGAAGCATTTTTTAGCAATAAAAACTGCAAATGTGTGTAAAACTCCAACCAAAGCTTTTCGATTCAAATCACTGCCTGTAATTAGTATAAAGGGGAGCGTTTTACTCTAAAATGGATGAGACTTTACTGGGAAAGCATCCTTTGTGAAGTTCTGAGTTACAATAAAAAAAAGTGTACAGCAGAGGGAGCTGGGAAGCATTTTTAAGCAATAAAAACTGCAAATGTGTGTAAAACGCCAACCAAAGCTTTGGGATTCAAACCAGTGCCTGTAACTAGTATAAAAGGGAGAGTTCTACTCTCAAAAGCAAGAGAATTTACTGGGAAAGCATCCTTTGTGAAGTTATGAGTCAAAATAAAAAAAGTCTACAGCAGGCGCTGGGAAGCATTTTTAAGTAATAAAAACAGCAAATGTGTGTAAAACTCCAACCAAAGCTTTGGGAATCAAACTACTAACTGTAACTAGTATAAAGGGGAGAGTTTTACTCCAAAATGCAAGAGACTTTACTGGGAAAGCATCCTTTGTGAAGTTATGTGTGAAAATAAAAGAAGTGTACAGAAATCGCTGGGAAGCATTTTTAAGCAATAAAAACAGCCAATGTGTGTAAAACTCCAACCAAAGCTTTGGGATTCAAACCACTGCCTGTAACTAGTATAAAGGGGAGAGATTTACTCTAAAATGCAAGATAATTTACTTGGAAAGCATCCTTTGTGAAGTTATGAGTCAAAAAAAAAAAAGTGTACAGCAGGTACTGGGAAGAATTTTTCAGCAATAAAAACTGCAAATGTTTGTCAAACTCCAACCAAAGCTTTGGGATTCAAACCACTGCCTGTAACTAGTATAAAGGGGAGAGTTTTGGTCTAAAATGCAAGAGAATTTACTGGGAAAGCATCCTTTGTGAAGTTATGAGTTACAATTAAAAAAGTGTACAGCAGAGGGCGCTGGGAAGCATTTTTAAGCAATAAAAACTGCAAGTGTGTGTAAAACTCCAACCGAAGCTTTGGGATTCAAACCACTGCCTGTAACTAGTATCAAGGGGAGACTTCTACTCTAAAAAGCAAGAGAATTTACTGGGAAAGCATCCTTTGTGAAGTTATGAGTCAAAATAAAAAAAGTGTAGAGCAGGCGCAGGGAAGCATTTTTCAGCAATAAAAACTGCAAATGTTTGTAAAACTCCAACCAAAGCTTTGGGATTCAAACCACTGCCTGTAACAAGTATAAAGGGGAGAGTTTTACTCTATAAAGCAAGAGAATTTACTGGGAAAGCATCCTTTGTGAAGTTATGAGTTACAATAAAAAAAAGTGTACAGCAGAGGGAGCTGGGAAGCATTTTTTAGCAATAAAAACTGCAAATGTGTGTAAAACTCCAACCAAAGCTTTTGGATTCAAACCACTGCCTGTAATTAGTATAAAGGGGAGAGTTTTACTCTCAAATGCATGAGACTTCACTGGGAAAGCATCCTTTGTGAAGTTATGAGTTACAATAAAAAAAGTGTACAGCAGAGGGAGCTGGGAAGCATTTTTTAGCAATAAAAACTGCAAATGTGTGTAAAACTCCAAACAAAGCTTTTGGATTCAAACCATTGCCTGTAATTAGTATAAAGGGGAGAGTTTTACTCTAAAATGCATGAGACTTTACTGGGAAAGTATTCTTTGTGAAGTTCTGAGTTACAATAAAAAAAGTGTACAGCAGAGGGAGCTGGGAAGCATTTTTAAGCAATAAATACTGCAAATGTGTGTAAAACGCCAACCAAAGCTTTGGGATTCAAACCAGTGCATGTAACTAGTATAAAAGGGAGAGTTTTACTCTAAAATGCAAGAGAATTTACTTGGAAAGCATCCTTTGTGAAGTTATGAGTCAAAATAAAAAAAGTGTACAGCAGAGGGATCTGGGAAGCATTTTTAAGCAATAAAAACTGCAAATGTTTGTAAAACTCCAACCAAAGCTTTGGGATTCAAACCACTGCCTGTAATTAGTATAAAGGGGAGAGTTTTACTCTAAAATGCATGAGACTTTACTGGGAAAGTATTCTTTGTGAAGTTCTGAGTTACAATAAAAAAAGTGTACAGCAGAGGGAGCTGGGAAGCATTTTTAAGCAATAAATACTGCAAATGTGTGTAAAACGCCAACCAAAGCTTTGGGATTCAAACCAGTGCATGTAACTAGTATAAAAGGGAGAGTTTTACTCTAAAATGCAAGAGAATTTACTTGGAAAGCATCCTTTGTGAAGTTATGAGTCAAAATAAAAAAAGTGTACAGCAGAGGGATCTGGGAAGCATTTTTAAGCAATAAAAACTGCAAGTGTGTGTAAAACTCCAACCGAAGCTTTGGGATTCAAACCACTGCCTGTAACTAGTATCAAGGGGAGACTTCTACTCTAAAAAGCAAGAGAATTTACTGGGAAAGCATCCTTTGTGAAGTTATGAGTCAAAATAAAAAAAGTGTAGAGCAGGCGCATGGAAGCATTTTTCAGCAATAAAAACTGCAAATGTTTGTAAAAGTCCAACCAAAGCTTTGGGATTCAAACCACGGCCTGTAACTAGTTTAAAGGGGAGAGTTTTACTCTAACAAGCAACACAATTTACAGGGAAAGCATCCTATGGGAAGTTATGAGTTACCATAAAAAAAGTGTACAGCAGAGGGAGCTGGGAAGCATTTTTAAGCAATTAAAACTGCAAATGTTTGTTAAGCTCCAACCAAAGCTTTGGGATTCAAACCACTGCCTGTAACTAGTATAAAGGGGAGAGTTTTACTCTAAAAAGCAAGAGACTTTACTGGGAAAGCATCCTTTGTGAAGTTATGAGTCAAAAAAAAAAAAGTGTACAGCAGGTACTGGGAAGAATTTTTCAGCAATAAAAACTGCAAATGTTTGTCAAACTCCAACCAAAGCTTTGGGATTCAAACCACTGCCTGTAACTAGTATAAAGGGGAGAGTTTTACTCTGAAAAGCAAGAGAATTTTCAGGGAAAGCATCCTTTGTGAAGTTATGAGTTACAATAAAAAAAGTGGACAGCAGGCGCTGGGAAGCATTTTTCAGCAATAAAAACTGCAAATGTTTGTCAAACTCCAACCAAAGCTTTGGGATTTTAACCACTGCCTGTAACTAGTATAACGGGGAGAGTTATACTCCAAAAAACAGGAGACTTTACTGGGAAAGCATCCTTTGTGAAGTGATGAGTCAAAATAAAAAAAGTGTAAAGTAGGCGTTGGGAAGCATTTTTAAGCAATAAAAACTGCAAATGTTTGCAAAGCTCCAACCAAAGCTTTGGGATTCAAACCACTGCCTGTAACAAGAATAAAGGGGAGAGTTTTACTCTAAAAAGCAAGAGAATTTACTGGGAAAGCATCCTTTGTGAAGTTATGAGTTACAATAAAAAATCTTTCCAGCAGAGGGAGCTGGGAAGCATTTTTAAGCAATAAAAACTGCAAATGTGTGTAAAACTCCAACAAAAGCTTTGTGATTTAAACCACTGACTGTAACTAGTATAAAGGGGAGAGGTCTACTCTAAAAAGCAAGAGACTTTACTTGGAAAGCATCCTTTGTGAAGTTATGAGTGAAAAAAAAAAGTTTCCAGCAGGCGCTTGGGAAGCATTTTTAAGCGATAAAATCAGCAAATGTGTGTAAAACTCCAACCAAAGCTTTGGGATTCAAACCACTGCCTGTAACTAGTTTAAAGGGGAGAGTTTTACTCTAACAAGCAACACAATTTACAGGGAAAGCATCCTATGGGAAGTTATGAGTTACCATAAAAAAAGTGTACAGCAGAGGGAGCTGGGAAGCATTTTTAAGCAATAAAAACTGCAAATGTTTGTTAAGCTCCAACCAAAGCTTTGGGATTCAAACCACTGCCTGTAACTAGTATAAAGGGGAGAGTTTTACTCTAAAAAGCAAGAGACTTTACTGGGAAAGCATCCTTTGTGAAGTTATGAGTGAAAATAAAAAAAGTGTACAGCAGGCGCTGGGAAGCATTTTTCACCAATAAAAACTGCAAATGTTTGTAAAACTCCAACCAAATCTTTGGGATTCAAACCACTGCCTGTAACTAGTATAAAGGGGAGAGTTTTAATCGAAAAAGGAAGAGAATTTACAGGGAAAGCATCCTTTGTGAAGTTATGAGTTACAATAAAAAAAGTGTACAGCAGAGGGAGCTGGGGAGCATTTTTCAGCAATTAAAACAGCAAATGTGTGTAAAACTCCAACCAAAGCTTTGGGATTTAAACCACTGCCTGTAACTAGTATAAAGGGGAGAGTTCTACTCTAAAAAGCAGGATAATTTACTGGGAAAGTATCCTTTGTGAAGTTATGAGTGAAAATAAAAAAAGTGTACAGCAGGCGCTGGGAAGCATTTTTCAGCAATAAAAACTGCAAATGTTTGTCAAACTCCAATCAAAGCTTTGGGATTTTAACCACTGCCTGTAACTAGTATAACGGGGAGAGTTATACTCCAAAAAACAAGAGACTTTACTGGGAAAGCATCCTTTGTGAAGTTATGAGTGAAAATAAAAAAAGTGTACAGCAGGCGCTGGGAAGCATTTTTCAGCAATAAAAACTGAAAATCTTTGTCAAACTCCAACCAAAGCTTTGGGATTCAAACCACTGCCTGTAACTAGTATAACGGGGAGAGTTATACTCCAAAAAACAATCGACTTTACTGGGAAAGCATCCTTTTTGAAGGTATGATTCAAAATCAAAAAAGTGTACAGCAGGCGCTGGGAAGCATTTTTAAGCGATAAAAACTGCAAATGTGTGTAAAACTCCAACCAAAGCTTTGGGGTTCAAACCACTGCCTGTAACTAGTATAAAGGGGAGAGTTTTACTCTAAAATGCAAGAGAATTTACTTGGAAAGCATCCTTTGTGAAGTTATGTGTGAAAATAAAAGAAGTGTACAGAAATCGCTGGGAAGCATTTTTAAGCAATAAAAACAGCCAATGTGTGTAAAACTCCAACCAAAGCTTTGGGATTCAAACCACTGCCTGTAACTAGTATAAAGGGGAGAGATTTACTCTAAAATGCAAGATAATTTACTTGGAAAGCATCCTTTGTGAAGTTATGAGTCAAAAAAAAAAAAGTGTACAGCAGGTACTGGGAAGAATTTTTCAGCAATAAAAACTGCAAATGTTTGTCAAACTCCAACCAAAGCTTTGGGATTCAAACCACTGCCTGTAACTAGTATAAAGGGGAGAGTTTTGGTCTAAAATGCAAGAGAATTTACTGGGAAAGCATCCTTTGTGAAGTTATGAGTTACAATTAAAAAAGTGTACAGCAGAGGGCGCTGGGAAGCATTTTTAAGCAATAAAAACTGCAAGTGTGTGTAAAACTCCAACCGAAGCTTTGGGATTCAAACCACTGCCTGTAACTAGTATCAAGGGGAGACTTCTACTCTAAAAAGCAAGAGAATTTACTGGGAAAGCATCCTTTGTGAAGTTATGAGTCAAAATAAAAAAAGTGTAGAGCAGGCGCAGGGAAGCATTTTTCAGCAATAAAAACTGCAAATGTTTGTAAAACTCCAACCAAAGCTTTGGGATTCAAACCACTGCCTGTAACAAGTATAAAGGGGAGAGTTTTACTCTATAAAGCAAGAGAATTTACTGGGAAAGCATCCTTTGTGAAGTTATGAGTTACAATAAAAAAAAGTGTACAGCAGAGGGAGCTGGGAAGTATTTTTTAGCAATAAAAACTGCAAATGTGTGTAAAACTCCAACCAAAGCTTTTGGATTCAAACCACTGCCTGTAATTAGTATAAAGGGGAGAGTTTTACTCTCAAATGCATGAGACTTCACTGGGAAAGCATCCTTTGTGAAGTTATGAGTTACAATAAAAAAAAGTGTACAGCAGAGGGAGCTGGGAAGCATTTTTTAGCAATAAAAACTGCAAATGTGTGTAAAACTCCAAACAAAGCTTTTGGATTCAAACCATTGCCTGTAATTAGTATAAAGGGGAGAGTTTTACTCTAAAATGCATGAGACTTTACTGGGAAAGTATTCTTTGTGAAGTTCTGAGTTACAATAAAAAAAGTGTACAGCAGAGGGAGCTGGGAAGCATTTTTAAGCAATAAATACTGCAAATGTGTGTAAAACGCCAACCAAAGCTTTGGGATTCAAACCAGTGCATGTAACTAGTATAAAAGGGAGAGTTTTACTCTAAAATGCAAGAGAATTTACTTGGAAAGCATCCTTTGTGAAGTTATGAGTCAAAATAAAAAAAGTGTACAGCAGAGGGATCTGGGAAGCATTTTTAAGCAATAAAAACTGCAAATGTTTGTAAAACTCCAACCAAAGCTTTGGGATTCAAACCACTGCCTGTAATTAGTATAAAGGGGAGAGTTTTACTCTAAAATGCATGAGACTTTACTGGGAAAGTATTCTTTGTGAAGTTCTGAGTTACAATAAAAAAAGTGTACAGCAGAGGGAGCTGGGAAGCATTTTTAAGCAATAAATACTGCAAATGTGTGTAAAACGCCAACCAAAGCTTTGGGATTCAAACCAGTGCATGTAACTAGTATAAAAGGGAGAGTTTTACTCTAAAATGCAAGAGAATTTACTTGGAAAGCATCCTTTGTGAAGTTATGAGTCAAAATAAAAAAAGTGTACAGCAGAGGGATCTGGGAAGCATTTTTAAGCAATAAAAACTGCAAGTGTGTGTAAAACTCCAACCGAAGCTTTGGGATTCAAACCACTGCCTGTAACTAGTATCAAGGGGAGACTTCTACTCTAAAAAGCAAGAGAATTTACTGGGAAAGCATCCTTTGTGAAGTTATGAGTCAAAATAAAAAAAGTGTAGAGCAGGCGCATGGAAGCATTTTTCAGCAATAAAAACTGCAAATGTTTGTAAAAGTCCAACCAAAGCTTTGGGATTCAAACCACGGCCTGTAACTAGTTTAAAGGGGAGAGTTTTACTCTAACAAGCAACACAATTTACAGGGAAAGCATCCTATGGGAAGTTATGAGTTACCATAAAAAAAGTGTACAGCAGAGGGAGCTGGGAAGCATTTTTAAGCAATTAAAACTGCAAATGTTTGTTAAGCTCCAACCAAAGCTTTGGGATTCAAACCACTGCCTGTAACTAGTATAAAGGGGAGAGTTTTACTCTAAAAAGCAAGAGACTTTACTGGGAAAGCATCCTTTGTGAAGTTATGAGTCAAAAAAAAAAAAGTGTACAGCAGGTACTGGGAAGAATTTTTCAGCAATAAAAACTGCAAATGTTTGTCAAACTCCAACCAAAGCTTTGGGATTCAAACCACTGCCTGTAACTAGTATAAAGGGGAGAGTTTTACTCTGAAAAGCAAGAGAATTTTCAGGGAAAGCATCCTTTGTGAAGTTATGAGTTACAATAAAAAAAGTGGACAGCAGGCGCTGGGAAGCATTTTTCAGCAATAAAAACTGCAAATGTTTGTCAAACTCCAACCAAAGCTTTGGGATTTTAACCACTGCCTGTAACTAGTATAACGGGGAGAGTTATACTCCAAAAAACAGGAGACTTTACTGGGAAAGCATCCTTTGTGAAGTGATGAGTCAAAATAAAAAAAGTGTAAAGTAGGCGTTGGGAAGCATTTTTAAGCAATAAAAACTGCAAATGTTTGCAAAGCTCCAACCAAAGCTTTGGGATTCAAACCACTGCCTGTAACAAGAATAAAGGGGAGAGTTTTACTCTAAAAAGCAAGAGAATTTACTGGGAAAGCATCCTTTGTGAAGTTATGAGTTACAATAAAAAATCTTTCCAGCAGAGGGAGCTGGGAAGCATTTTTAAGCAATAAAAACTGCAAATGTGTGTAAAACTCCAACAAAAGCTTTGTGATTTAAACCACTGACTGTAACTAGTATAAAGGGGAGAGGTCTACTCTAAAAAGCAAGAGACTTTACTTGGAAAGCATCCTTTGTGAAGTTATGAGTGAAAAAAAAAAGTTTCCAGCAGGCGCTTGGGAAGCATTTTTAAGCGATAAAATCAGCAAATGTGTGTAAAACTCCAACCAAAGCTTTGGGATTCAAACCACTGCCTGTAACTAGTTTAAAGGGGAGAGTTTTACTCTAACAAGCAACACAATTTACAGGGAAAGCATCCTATGGGAAGTTATGAGTTACCATAAAAAAAGTGTACAGCAGAGGGAGCTGGGAAGCATTTTTAAGCAATAAAAACTGCAAATGTTTGTTAAGCTCCAACCAAAGCTTTGGGATTCAAACCACTGCCTGTAACTAGTATAAAGGGGAGAGTTTTACTCTAAAAAGCAAGAGACTTTACTGGGAAAGCATCCTTTGTGAAGTTATGAGTGAAAATAAAAAAAGTGTACAGCAGGCGCTGGGAAGCATTTTTCACCAATAAAAACTGCAAATGTTTGTAAAACTCCAACCAAATCTTTGGGATTCAAACCACTGCCTGTAACTAGTATAAAGGGGAGAGTTTTAATCGAAAAAGGAAGAGAATTTACAGGGAAAGCATCCTTTGTGAAGTTATGAGTTACAATAAAAAAAGTGTACAGCAGAGGGAGCTGGGGAGCATTTTTCAGCAATTAAAACAGCAAATGTGTGTAAAACTCCAACCAAAGCTTTGGGATTTAAACCACTGCCTGTAACTAGTATAAAGGGGAGAGTTCTACTCTAAAAAGCAGGATAATTTACTGGGAAAGTATCCTTTGTGAAGTTATGAGTGAAAATAAAAAAAGTGTACAGCAGGCGCTGGGAAGCATTTTTCAGCAATAAAAACTGCAAATGTTTGTCAAACTCCAATCAAAGCTTTGGGATTTTAACCACTGCCTGTAACTAGTATAACGGGGAGAGTTATACTCCAAAAAACAAGAGACTTTACTGGGAAAGCATCCTTTGTGAAGTTATGAGTGAAAATAAAAAAAGTGTACAGCAGGCGCTGGGAAGCATTTTTCAGCAATAAAAACTGAAAATCTTTGTCAAACTCCAACCAAAGCTTTGGGATTCAAACCACTGCCTGTAACTAGTATAACGGGGAGAGTTATACTCCAAAAAACAATCGACTTTACTGGGAAAGCATCCTTTTTGAAGGTATGATTCAAAATCAAAAAAGTGTACAGCAGGCGCTGGGAAGCATTTTTAAGCGATAAAAACTGCAAATGTGTGTAAAACTCCAACCAAAGCTTTGGGGTTCAAACCACTGCCTGTAACTAGTATAAAGGGGAGAGTTTTACTCTAAAATGCAAGAGAATTTACTTGGAAAGCATCCTTTGTGAAGTTATGAGTCAAAATAAAAAAAGTGTACAGCAGGCGCTGGGAAGCATTTTTAAACAATAAAAACTGCAAATGTTTGTAAAGCTCCAACCAAAACTTTGGGATTCAAACCACTGCCTGTAACAAGAATAAAGGGGAGAGTTTTACTCTAAAAAGCAAGAGAATTTACTCGGAAAGCATCCTTTGTGAAGTTAGGAGTTACAATAAAAAATGTGTCCGGCAGAGGGAGCTGGGAAGCATTTTTAAGCAATAAAAACTGCAAATGTGTGTAAAACTCCAACCAAAGCTTTGGGATTCAAACCACTGCCTGTAACTCGAATAAAGGGGAGAGTTTTACTCTCAAAAGCAAGAGGATTTACAGGGAAAGCATCCTTTGTGAAGTTATGAGTCAAAATAAAAAAAGTGTACAGCAGGCGCTGGGAAGAGTTTTTCAGTGATAAAAACAGCAAATGTGTGTAAAACTCCAACCAAAGTTTTCTGATTCAAACCACTGCCTGTAGCTAGTATAAAGGGGAGAATTGTTTTTCTAAAATGCAAGAGAATTTACTTGGAAAGCATCCTTTGTGAATTTTTGAGTCAAAATCAAAAATGTGCACAGCAGGCTGTGGGAAGCATTTTGAAGCAATAAAAACCGCAAATGTGTGTAAAACTCCAACCAAAGTTTTCTGATTCAAACCACTGCCTGTAACTAGTATAAAGGGGAGAGTTTTACTCTGAAAAGCAAGAGAATTTTCAGGGAAAGCATCCTTTATGAAGTTATGAGTTACAATAAAAAAAGTGGACAGCAGGCGCTGGGAAGCATTTTTCAGCAATAAAAGCTGCAAATGTTTGTCAAACTCCAACCAAAGCTTAGGGATTTTAACCACTGCCTGTAACTAGTATAACGGGGAGAGTTATACTCCAAAAAACAGGAGACTTTACTGGGAAAGCATCCTTTGTGAAGTGATGAGTCAAAATAAAAAAAGTGTAAAGTAGGCGTTGGGAAGTATTTTTAAGCAATAAAAACTGCAAATGTTTGTAAAGCTCCAACCAAAGCTTTGGGATTCAAACCACTGCCTGTAACAAGAATAAAGGGGAGAGTTTTACTCTAAAAAGCAAGAGAATTTACTGGGAAAGCATCCTTTGTGAAGTTATGAGTTACAATAAAAGATCTTTCCAGCAGAGGGAGCTGGGAAGCATTTTTAAGCAATAAAAACTGCAAATGTGTGTAAAACTCCAACAAAAGCTTTGTGATTTAAACCACTGACTGTAACTAGTATAAAGGGGAGAGGTCTACTCTAAAAAGCAAGATACTTTACTTGGAAAGCATCCTTTGTGAAGTTATGAGTGAAAAAAAAAAGTTTCCAGCAGGCGCTTGGGAAGCATTTTTAAGCGATAAAATCAGCAAATGTGTGTAAAACTCCAACCAAAGCTTTGGGATTCAAACCACTGCCTGTAACTAGTTTAAAGGGGAGAGTTTTACTCTAACAAGCAACACAATTTACAGGGAAAGCATCCTATGGGAAGTTATGAGTTACCATAAAAAAAGTGTACAGCAGAGGGAGCTGGGAAGCATTTTTAAGCAATAAAAACTGCAAATGTTTGTTAAGCTCCAACCAAAGCTTTGGGATTCAAACCACTGCCTGTAACTAGTATAAAGGGGAGAGTTTTACTCTAAAAAGCAAGAGACTTTACTGGGAAAGCATCCTTTGTGAAGTTATGAGTCAAAAAAAAAAAAGTGTACAGCAGGTACTGGGAAGAATTTTTCAGCAATAAAAACTGCAAATGTTTGTCAAACTCCAACCAAAGCTTTGGGATTCAAACCACTGCCTGTAACTAGTATAAAGGGGAGAGTTTTACTCTGAAAAGCAAGAGAATTTTCAGGGAAAGCATCCTTTGTGAAGTTATGAGTTACAATAAAAAAAGTGGACAGCAGGCGCTGGGAAGCATTTTTCAGCAATAAAAACTGCAAATGTTTGTTAAACTCCAACCAAAGCTTTGGGATTTTAACCACTGCCTGTAACTAGTATAACGGGGAGAGTTATACTCCAAAAAACAGGAGACTTTACTGGGAAAGCATCCTTTGTGAAGTGATGAGTCAAAATAAAAAAAGTGTAAAGTAGGCGTTGGGAAGCATTTTTAAGCAATAAAAACTGCAAATGTTTGCAAAGCTCCAACCAAAGCTTTGGGATTCAAACCACTGCCTGTAACAAGAATAAAGGGGAGAGTTTTACTCTAAAAAGCAAGAGAATTTACTGGGAAAGCATCCTTTGTGAAGTTATGAGTTACAATAAAAAATCTTTCCAGCAGAGGGAGCTGGGAAGCATTTTTAAGCAATAAAAACTGCAAATGTGTGTAAAACTCCAACAAAAGCTTTGTGATTTAAACCACTGACTGTAACTAGTATAAAGGGGAGAGGTCTACTCTAAAAAGCAAGAGACTTTACTTGGAAAGCATCCTTTGTGAAGTTATGAGTGAAAAAAAAAAGTTTCCAGCAGGCGCTTGGGAAGCATTTTTAAGCGATAAAATCAGCAAATGTGTGTAAAACTCCAACCAAAGCTTTGGGATTCAAACCACTGCCTGTAACTAGTTTAAAGGGGAGAGTTTTACTCTAACAAGCAACACAATTTACAGGGAAAGCATCCTATGGGAAGTTATGAGTTACCATAAAAAAAGTGTACAGCAGAGGGAGCTGGGAAGCATTTTTAAGCAATAAAAACTGCAAATGTTTGTTAAGCTCCAACCAAAGCTTTGGGATTCAAACCACTGCCTGTAACTAGTATAAAGGGGAGAGTTTTAATCGAAAAAGCAAGAGAATTTACAGGGAAAGCATCCTTTGTGAAGTTATGAGTTACAATAAAAAAAGTGTACAGCAGAGGGAGCTGGGGAGCATTTTTCAGCAATTAAAACAGCAAATGTGTGTAAAACTCCAACCAAAGCTTTGGGATTTAAACCACTGCCTGTAACTAGTATAAAGGGGAGAGTTCTACTCTAAAAAGCAGGATAATTTACTGGGAAAGTATCCTTTGTGAAGTTATGAGTGAAAATAAAAAAAGTGTACAGCAGGCGCTGGGAAGCATTTTTCAGCAATAAAAACTGCAAATGTTTGTCAAACTCCAATCAAAGCTTTGGGATTTTAACCACTGCCTGTAACTAGTATAACGGGGAGAGTTATACTCCAAAAAACAAGAGACTTTACTGGGAAAGCATCCTTTGTGAAGTTATGAGTGAAAATAAAAAAAGTGTACAGCAGGCGCTGGGAAGCATTTTTCAGCAATAAAAACTGCAAATCTTTGTCAAACTCCAACCAAAGCTTTGGGATTCAAACCACTGCCTGTAACTAGTATAACGGGGAGAGTTATACTCCAAAAAACAATCGACTTTACTGGGAAAGCATCCTTTTTGAAGGTATGATTCAAAATCAAAAAAGTGTACAGCAGGCGCTGGGAAGCATTTTTAAGCGATAAAAACTGCAAATGTGTGTAAAACTCCAACCAAAGCTTTGGGGTTCAAACCACTGCCTGTAACTAGTATAAAGGGGAGAGTTTTACTCTAAAATGCAAGAGAATTTACTTGGAAAGCATCCTTTGTGAAGTTATGAGTCAAAATAAAAAAAGTGTACAGCAGGCGCTGGGAAGCATTTTTAAACAATAAAAACTGCAAATGTTTGTAAAGCTCCAACCAAAACTTTGGGATTCAAACCACTGCCTGTAACAAGAATAAAGGGGAGAGTTTTACTCTAAAAAGCAAGAGAATTTACTCGGAAAGCATCCTTTGTGAAGTTAGGAGTTACAATAAAAAATGTGTCCGGCAGAGGGAGCTGGGAAGCATTTTTAAGCAATAAAAACTGCAAATGTGTGTAAAACTCCAACCAAAGCTTTGGGATTCAAACCACTGCCTGTAACTCGAATAAAGGGGAGAGTTTTACTCTCAAAAGCAAGAGGATTTACAGGGAAAGCATCCTTTGTGAAGTTATGAGTCAAAATAAAAAAAGTGTACAGCAGGCGCTGGGAAGAGTTTTTCAGTGATAAAAACAGCAAATGTGTGTAAAACTCCAACCAAAGTTTTCTGATTCAAACCACTGCCTGTAGCTAGTATAAAGGGGAGAATTGTTTTTCTAAAATGCAAGAGAATTTACTTGGAAAGCATCCTTTGTGAATTTTTGAGTCAAAATCAAAAATGTGCACAGCAGGCTGTGGGAAGCATTTTGAAGCAATAAAAACCGCAAATGTGTGTAAAACTCCAACCAAAGTTTTCTGATTCAAACCACCGCCTGTAACTTGTATCAAGGGGAGAGTTTTACTCTAAAATACAAGAAAATGTACTTGGAAATCATCCTTTGTGAAGTTATGAGTCAAAATAAAAAAGTGTACAGCAGGAGCTGGGAAGCATTTTTAAGCAATAAAAACTACAAATGTGTGTAAAACTCCAACCAAAGCTTTGGTATTAAAACCACTGCCTGTAACGAGTTTAAAGGGGAGAGTTTTACTCTAAAAAGCAAAAGAATTTACTGGGAGATCATCCTTTGTGAAGTTACGAATGAAAATAAAAAAAGGGGACAGCAGGCGCTGGGAAGCATTTTTAAGCGATAAAAACTGCAAATGTGTGTAAAACTCCAACCAAAGCTTTGGGATTCAACCACTGCCTGTAAGTAGTATAAAGAGGAGAGTTCTACTCTAAAAAGCAAGATAATTTACTGGGAAAGCATCCTTTGTGAAGTTATGAGTCAAAACAATAAAAGTGTCCAGCAGGCGCTGGGAAGCATTTTTAAGGAATAAAAGCTGCAAATGTGTGTAAAACTCCAATCAAAGCTTTGGGATTCAAACCACTGCCTGTAACTAGTATAAAGGGCATAGTTCTTCTCTAAAGAGCAAGAGACTTTACTGGGAAAGCATCCTTTGTGAAGTAATGAGTGAAAATAAAAACATTGTACAGATGGCGCTGGGAAGCATTTTTCAGTGATAAAAACAGCAAATGTGTGAAAAACTCCAATCAAAGCTTTGGGATTCAAACCACTGCCTGTAACTAGTATAAAAGGGAGAGTTCTACTCTAAAAAGCAAGAGACTTTACTGGGAAAGCATCCTTTGTGAAGTTATGAGTGAAAATAAAAAAAGTGTACAGCAGGCGCTGGGAAGCATTTTTCACCAATAAAAACTGCAAATGTTTGTAAAACTCCAACCAAATCTTTGGGATTCAAACCACTGCCTGTAACTAGTATAAAGGGGAGAGTTTTAATCGAAAAAGGAAGAGAATTTACAGGGAAAGCATCCTTTGTGAAGTTATGAGTTACAATAAAAAAAGTGTACAGCAGAGGGAGCTGGGGAGCATTTTTCAGCAATTAAAACAGCAAATGTGTGTAAAACTCCAACCAAAGCTTTGGGATTTAAACCACTGCCTGTAACTAGTATAAAGGGGAGAGTTCTACTCTAAAAAGCAGGATAATTTACTGGGAAAGTATCCTTTGTGAAGTTATGAGTGAAAATAAAAAAAGTGTACAGCAGGCGCTGGGAAGCATTTTTCAGCAATAAAAACTGCAAATGTTTGTCAAACTCCAATCAAAGCTTTGGGATTTTAACCACTGCCTGTAACTAGTATAACGGGGAGAGTTATACTCCAAAAAACAAGAGACTTTACTGGGAAAGCATCCTTTGTGAAGTTATGAGTGAAAATAAAAAAAGTGTACAGCAGGCGCTGGGAAGCATTTTTCAGCAATAAAAACTGAAAATCTTTGTCAAACTCCAACCAAAGCTTTGGGATTCAAACCACTGCCTGTAACTAGTATAACGGGGAGAGTTATACTCCAAAAAACAATCGACTTTACTGGGAAAGCATCCTTTTTGAAGGTATGATTCAAAATCAAAAAAGTGTACAGCAGGCGCTGGGAAGCATTTTTAAGCGATAAAAACTGCAAATGTGTGTAAAACTCCAACCAAAGCTTTGGGGTTCAAACCACTGCCTGTAACTAGTATAAAGGGGAGAGTTTTACTCTAAAATGCAAGAGAATTTACTTGGAAAGCATCCTTTGTGAAGTTATGAGTCAAAATAAAAAAAGTGTACAGCAGGCGCTGGGAAGCATTTTTAAACAATAAAAACTGCAAATGTTTGTAAAGCTCCAACCAAAACTTTGGGATTCAAACCACTGCCTGTAACAAGAATAAAGGGGAGAGTTTTACTCTAAAAAGCAAGAGAATTTACTCGGAAAGCATCCTTTGTGAAGTTAGGAGTTACAATAAAAAATGTGTCCGGCAGAGGGAGCTGGGAAGCATTTTTAAGCAATAAAAACTGCAAATGTGTGTAAAACTCCAACCAAAGCTTTGGGATTCAAACCACTGCCTGTAACTCGAATAAAGGGGAGAGTTTTACTCTCAAAAGCAAGAGGATTTACAGGGAAAGCATCCTTTGTGAAGTTATGAGTCAAAATAAAAAAAGTGTACAGCAGGCGCTGGGAAGAGTTTTTCAGTGATAAAAACAGCAAATGTGTGTAAAACTCCAACCAAAGTTTTCTGATTCAAACCACTGCCTGTAGCTAGTATAAAGGGGAGAATTGTTTTTCTAAAATGCAAGAGAATTTACTTGGAAAGCATCCTTTGTGAATTTTTGAGTCAAAATCAAAAATGTGCACAGCAGGCTGTGGGAAGCATTTTGAAGCAATAAAAACCGCAAATGTGTGTAAAACTCCAACCAAAGTTTTCTGATTCAAACCACTGCCTGTAACTAGTATAAAGGGGAGAGTTTTACTCTGAAAAGCAAGAGAATTTTCAGGGAAAGCATCCTTTATGAAGTTATGAGTTACAATAAAAAAAGTGGACAGCAGGCGCTGGGAAGCATTTTTCAGCAATAAAAGCTGCAAATGTTTGTCAAACTCCAACCAAAGCTTAGGGATTTTAACCACTGCCTGTAACTAGTATAACGGGGAGAGTTATACTCCAAAAAACAGGAGACTTTACTGGGAAAGCATCCTTTGTGAAGTGATGAGTCAAAATAAAAAAAGTGTAAAGTAGGCGTTGGGAAGTATTTTTAAGCAATAAAAACTGCAAATGTTTGTAAAGCTCCAACCAAAGCTTTGGGATTCAAACCACTGCCTGTAACAAGAATAAAGGGGAGAGTTTTACTCTAAAAAGCAAGAGAATTTACTGGGAAAGCATCCTTTGTGAAGTTATGAGTTACAATAAAAGATCTTTCCAGCAGAGGGAGCTGGGAAGCATTTTTAAGCAATAAAAACTGCAAATGTGTGTAAAACTCCAACAAAAGCTTTGTGATTTAAACCACTGACTGTAACTAGTATAAAGGGGAGAGGTCTACTCTAAAAAGCAAGATACTTTACTTGGAAAGCATCCTTTGTGAAGTTATGAGTGAAAAAAAAAAGTTTCCAGCAGGCGCTTGGGAAGCATTTTTAAGCGATAAAATCAGCAAATGTGTGTAAAACTCCAACCAAAGCTTTGGGATTCAAACCACTGCCTGTAACTAGTTTAAAGGGGAGAGTTTTACTCTAACAAGCAACACAATTTACAGGGAAAGCATCCTATGGGAAGTTATGAGTTACCATAAAAAAAGTGTACAGCAGAGGGAGCTGGGAAGCATTTTTAAGCAATAAAAACTGCAAATGTTTGTTAAGCTCCAACCAAAGCTTTGGGATTCAAACCACTGCCTGTAACTAGTATAAAGGGGAGAGTTTTACTCTAAAAAGCAAGAGACTTTACTGGGAAAGCATCCTTTGTGAAGTTATGAGTCAAAAAAAAAAAAGTGTACAGCAGGTACTGGGAAGAATTTTTCAGCAATAAAAACTGCAAATGTTTGTCAAACTCCAACCAAAGCTTTGGGATTCAAACCACTGCCTGTAACTAGTATAAAGGGGAGAGTTTTACTCTGAAAAGCAAGAGAATTTTCAGGGAAAGCATCCTTTGTGAAGTTATGAGTTACAATAAAAAAAGTGGACAGCAGGCGCTGGGAAGCATTTTTCAGCAATAAAAACTGCAAATGTTTGTTAAACTCCAACCAAAGCTTTGGGATTTTAACCACTGCCTGTAACTAGTATAACGGGGAGAGTTATACTCCAAAAAACAGGAAACTTTACTGGGAAAGCATCCTTTGTGAAGTGATGAGTCAAAATAAAAAAAGTGTAAAGTAGGCGTTGGGAAGCATTTTTAAGCAATAAAAACTGCAAATGTTTGCAAAGCTCCAACCAAAGCTTTGGGATTCAAACCACTGCCTGTAACAAGAATAAAGGGGAGAGTTTTACTCTAAAAAGCAAGAGAATTTACTGGGAAAGCATCCTTTGTGAAGTTATGAGTTACAATAAAAAATCTTTCCAGCAGAGGGAGCTGGGAAGCATTTTTAAGCAATAAAAACTGCAAATGTGTGTAAAACTCCAACAAAAGCTTTGTGATTTAAACCACTGACTGTAACTAGTATAAAGGGGAGAGGTCTACTCTAAAAAGCAAGAGACTTTACTTGGAAAGCATCCTTTGTGAAGTTATGAGTGAAAAAAAAAAGTTTCCAGCAGGCGCTTGGGAAGCATTTTTAAGCGATAAAATCAGCTAATGTGTGTAAAACTCCAACCAAAGCTTTGGGATTCAAACCACTGCCTGTAACTAGTTTAAAGGGGAGAGTTTTACTCTAACAAGCAACACAATTTACAGGGAAAGCATCCTATGGGAAGTTATGAGTTACCATAAAAAAAGTGTACAGCAGAGGGAGCTGGGAAGCATTTTTAAGCAATAAAAACTGCAAATGTTTGTTAAGCTCCAACCAAAGCTTTGGGATTCAAACCACTGCCTGTAACTAGTATAAAGGGGAGAGTTTTAATCGAAAAAGCAAGAGAATTTACAGGGAAAGCATCCTTTGTGAAGTTATGAGTTACAATAAAAAAAGTGTACAGCAGAGGGAGCTGGGGAGCATTTTTCAGCAATTAAAACAGCAAATGTGTGTAAAACTCCAACCAAAGCTTTGGGATTTAAACCACTGCCTGTAACTAGTATAAAGGGGAGAGTTCTACTCTAAAAAGCAGGATAATTTACTGGGAAAGTATCCTTTGTGAAGTTATGAGTGAAAATAAAAAAAGTGTACAGCAGGCGCTGGGAAGCATTTTTCAGCAATAAAAACTGCAAATGTTTGTCAAACTCCAATCAAAGCTTTGGGATTTTAACCACTGCCTGTAACTAGTATAACGGGGAGAGTTATACTCCAAAAAACAAGAGACTTTACTGGGAAAGCATCCTTTGTGAAGTTATGAGTGAAAATAAAAAAAGTGTACAGCAGGCGCTGGGAAGCATTTTTCAGCAATAAAAACTGCAAATCTTTGTCAAACTCCAACCAAAGCTTTGGGATTCAAACCACTGCCTGTAACTAGTATAACGGGGAGAGTTATACTCCAAAAAACAATCGACTTTACTGGGAAAGCATCCTTTTTGAAGGTATGATTCAAAATCAAAAAAGTGTACAGCAGGCGCTGGGAAGCATTTTTAAGCGATAAAAACTGCAAATGTGTGTAAAACTCCAACCAAAGCTTTGGGGTTCAAACCACTGCCTGTAACTAGTATAAAGGGGAGAGTTTTACTCTAAAATGCAAGAGAATTTACTTGGAAAGCATCCTTTGTGAAGTTATGAGTCAAAATAAAAAAAGTGTACAGCAGGCGCTGGGAAGCATTTTTAAACAATAAAAACTGCAAATGTTTGTAAAGCTCCAACCAAAACTTTGGGATTCAAACCACTGCCTGTAACAAGAATAAAGGGGAGAGTTTTACTCTAAAAAGCAAGAGAATTTACTCGGAAAGCATCCTTTGTGAAGTTAGGAGTTACAATAAAAAATGTGTCCGGCAGAGGGAGCTGGGAAGCATTTTTAAGCAATAAAAACTGCAAATGTGTGTAAAACTCCAACCAAAGCTTTGGGATTCAAACCACTGCCTGTAACTCGAATAAAGGGGAGAGTTTTACTCTCAAAAGCAAGAGGATTTACAGGGAAAGCATCCTTTGTGAAGTTATGAGTCAAAATAAAAAAAGTGTACAGCAGGCGCTGGGAAGAGTTTTTCAGTGATAAAAACAGCAAATGTGTGTAAAACTCCAACCAAAGTTTTCTGATTCAAACCACTGCCTGTAGCTAGTATAAAGGGGAGAATTGTTTTTCTAAAATGCAAGAGAATTTACTTGGAAAGCATCCTTTGTGAATTTTTGAGTCAAAATCAAAAATGTGCACAGCAGGCTGTGGGAAGCATTTTGAAGCAATAAAAACCGCAAATGTGTGTAAAACTCCAACCAAAGTTTTCTGATTCAAACCACCGCCTGTAACTTGTATCAAGGGGAGAGTTTTACTCTAAAATACAAGAAAATGTACTTGGAAATCATCCTTTGTGAAGTTATGAGTCAAAATAAAAAAGTGTACAGCAGGAGCTGGGAAGCATTTTTAAGCAATAAAAACTACAAATGTGTGTAAAACTCCAACCAAAGCTTTGGTATTAAAACCACTGCCTGTAACGAGTTTAAAGGGGAGAGTTTTACTCTAAAAAGCAAAAGAATTTACTGGGAGATCATCCTTTGTGAAGTTACGAATGAAAATAAAAAAAGGGGACAGCAGGCGCTGGGAAGCATTTTTAAGCGATAAAAACTGCAAATGTGTGTAAAACTCCAACCAAAGCTTTGGGATTCAACCACTGCCTGTAAGTAGTATAAAGAGGAGAGTTCTACTCTAAAAAGCAAGATAATTTACTGGGAAAGCATCCTTTGTGAAGTTATGAGTCAAAACAATAAAAGTGTCCAGCAGGCGCTGGGAAGCATTTTTAAGGAATAAAAGCTGCAAATGTGTGTAAAACTCCAATCAAAGCTTTGGGATTCAAACCACTGCCTGTAACTAGTATAAAGGGCATAGTTCTTCTCTAAAGAGCAAGAGACTTTACTGGGAAAGCATCCTTTGTGAAGTAATGAGTGAAAATAAAAACATTGTACAGATGGCGCTGGGAAGCATTTTTCAGTGATAAAAACAGCAAATGTGTGAAAAACTCCAATCAAAGCTTTGGGATTCAAACCACTGCCTGTAACTAGTATAAAAGGGAGAGTTCTACTCTAAAAAGCAAGAGACTTCACTGGGAAAGCATCCTTTGTGAAGTTATGAGTCAAAATAAAAAAAGTGTGCAGTACGCGCTGGGAAGCATATTTAAACGATAAAAACTGCAAATGAGTGTAAACCTCCAACCAAAGCTTTGGGATACAAACCACTGCCTGTAACTAGTATAAAAGGGAGAGTTCTACTCTAAAAAGCAAGAGAATTTATTGGGAAAGCATCCTTTGTGAAGTTATGAGTCAAAATAAAAAAAGTGTGCAGTACGCGCTGGGAAGCATATTTAAACGATAAAAGCTGCAAATGTTTGTAAAGCTCCAATCAAAGCTTTGGGATTCAAACCACTGCCTGTAACTAGTTCGAAAGGGAGAGTTCTACTCTAAAAAGCAAGAGACTTTACTGGGAAAGCATCCTTTGTGAAGTTATGAGTGAAAATAAAAAAAGTGTACAGCAGGCGCTGGGAAGCATTTTTCAGCAATAAAAACTGCAAATCTTTGTCAAACTCCAACCAAAGCTTTGGGATTCAAACCACTGCCTGTAACTAGTATAACGGGGAGAGTTATACTCCAAAAAAAAATCGACTTTACTGGGAAAGCATCCTTTGTGAAGGTATGATTCAAAATCAAAAAAGTGTACAGCAGGCGCTAGGAAGCATTTTTAAGCGATAAAAACTGCAAATGTGTGTAAAACTCCAACCAAAGCTTTGGGGTTCAAACCACTGCCTGTAACTAGTATAAAGGGGAGAGTTTTACTCTAAAATGCAAGAGAATTTACTTGGAAAGCATCCTTTGTGAAGTTATGAGTCAAAATAAAAAAAGTGTACAGCAGGCGCTGGGAAGCATTTTTAAACAATAAAAACTGCAAATGTTTGTAAAGCTCCAACCAAAACTTTGGGATTCAAACCACTGCCTGTAACAAGAATAAAGGGGAGAGTTTTACTCTAAAAAGCAAGAGAATTTACTCGGAAAGCATCCTTTGTGAAGTTATGAGTTACAATAAAAGATTTGTCCGGCAGAGGGAGCTGGGAAGCATTTTTAAGCAATAAAAACTGCAAATGTGTGTAAAACTCCAACCAAAGCTTTGGGATTCAAACCACTGCCTGTAACTCGAATAAAGGGGAGAGTTTTACTCTCAAAAGCAAGAGAATTTACAGGGAAAGCATCCTTTGTGAAGTTATGAGTCAAAATAAAAAAAGTGTACAGCAGGCGCTGGGAAGAGTTTTTCAGTGATAAAAACAGCAAATGTGTGTAAAACTCCAACCAAAGTTTTCTGATTCAAACCACTACCTGTAGCTAGTATAAAGGGGAGAATTTTTTTTCTAAAATGCAAGAGAATTTACTTGGAAAGCATCCTTTGTGAATTTTTGAGTCAAAATCAAAAATGTGCACAGCAGGCTCTGGGAAGCATTTTGAAGCAATAAAAACCGCAAATGTGTGTAAAACACAAACCAAAGCTTTGGGATTCAAACCACTGCCTGTAACTAGTATAAAGCGGAGAGTTCTACTCTAAAAAGCAAGAGAATTTACTGGGAAAGCATCCTTTGTGAAGTTATTAGTTACAATAAAAAAAGTGTCCAGCAGAGGGAGCTGGGAAGCATTTTTAAGCAATTAAAACTGCAAATGTGTGTAAAACTCCAACCAAAGCTTTGGGATTCAAACCACCGCCTCTAACTTGTATCAAGGGGAGAGTTTTACTCTAAAATACAAGAAAATTTACTTGGAAAGCATCCTTTGCGAAGTTATGAGTGAAAATAAAAAAAGTGGACAGCAGGCGCTGGGAAGCATTTTTAAGCAATAAAAACAGCAAATGTGTGTAAAACTCCAACCAAAGCTTTTGGATTCAAACCACTGCCTGTAATTAGTATAAAGGGGAGAGTTATACTCTAAAAAACAAGAGACTTTACATGCGAAATCATCCTTTGTGAAGTTATGAGTCAAAATAAAAAAGTGTACAGCAGGAGCTGGGAAGCATTTTTAAGCAATAAAAACTACAAATGTGTGTAAAACTCCAACCCAAGCTTTGGGATTCAAACCACTGCCTGTAACTTGTATCAAGGGGAGAGTTTTACTCTAAAATGCAAGAGAATTTACTTGGAAAGCAATCTTTGTGAAGTTATGAGTCAAAACAATAAAAGTGTCCAGCAGCGCTGGGAAGCATTTTGAAAGAATAATAGCTGCAAATGTGTGTAAAACTCCAATCAAAGCTTTGGGATTCAAACCACTGCCTGTAACTAGTATAAAGGGCATAGTTCTTCTCTAAAAAGCAAGAAGCTTTACTGGGAAAGCATCCTTTGTGAAGTAATGAGTGAAAATAAAAACATTGTACAGCAGGCGCTGGGAAGCATTTTTCAGTGATAAAAACAGCAAATGTGTGAAAAACTCCAATCAAAGCTTTGGGATTCAAACCACTGCCTGTAACTAGTATAAAAGGGAGAGTTCTACTCTAAAAAGCAAGAGACTTCACTGGGAAAGCATCCTTTGTGAAGTTATGAGTCAATATAAAAAAAGTGTGCAGTACGCGCTGGGAAGCATATTTAAACGATAAAAAATGCAAATGAGTGTAAACCTCCAACCAAAGCTTTGGGATACAAACCACTGCCTGTAACTAGTATAAAAGGGAGAGTTCTACTCTAAAAAGCAAGATAATTTACTGGGAAAGCATCCTTTGTGAAGTTATGAGTCAAAATAAAAAAAAGTGTGCAGTACGCGCTGGGAAGCATATTTAAACGATAAAAGCTGCAAATGTTTGTAAAGCACCAATCAAAGCTTTGGGATTCAAACCACTGCCTGTAACTAGTATAAAAGGGAGAGTTCTACTCTAAAAAGCAAGAGACTTTACTGGGAAAGCATCCTTTGTGAAGTTATGAGTCAAAATAAAAAAAGTGTGCAGTACGAGCTGGGAAGCATATTTAAACGATAAAAACTGCAAATGTGAGTGAACCTCCAACCAAAGCTTTGGGTTTCAAACCACTGCCTGTCACGAGTATAAATGGGAGAGTTTTACTATGAAATGCAAGAGAATTTAATTGGAAAGCATCCTTTGTGAAGTTATGAGTCAAAATAAAAATGTGTACAGCAAGCGTTGGGAAGCATTTTGAAGCAATAAACAAAGCAAATGTGTGTTAAACTCCAACCAAAGCTTTGGGATTCAAACAACTGCCTGAAACTATTATTAAGGGGAGAGTTCTTCTCTAAAATGCAAGAGACTTTACTGGGAAAGCATCCTTTGTGAAGTTATGAGTCAAATTAAAAAAAGTGTACAGCAGGCGCTGGGAAGCATTTTTAAGCGATAAAAACAGCAAATGTGTGTAAAACTCCAACAAAAAGCTTTGGGATTCAAACCACTGCCTGTAACTCGTTTAAAGGGGAGAGTTTTAATCTCAAAAGCAAGAGAATTTACTGGGAAAGCATCCTTTGTGAAGTTATGAGTTACAATTAAAAAAGTGTACAGCAGAGGGCGCTGGGAAGCATTTTTAAGCAATAAAAACTGCAAGTATGTGTAAAACTCCAACCAAGGCTTTGGGATTCAAACCACTGCCTGTAACTAGTATCAAGGGGAGACTTCTACTCTAAAAAGCAAGAGAATTTACTGGGAAAGCATCCTTTGTGAAGTTATGAGTCAAAATAAAAAAAGTGTAGAGCAGGCGCATGGAAGCATTTTTCAGCAATAAAAACTGCAAATGTTTGTAAAAGTCCAACCAAAGCTTTGGGATTCAAACCACGGCCTGTAACAAGTATAAAGGGGAGAGTTTTACTCTAAAAAGCAAGAGAATTTACTGGGAAAGCATCCTTTGTGAAGTTATGAGTTACAATAAAAAAAGTGTACAGCAGAGGGAGCTGGGAAGCATTTTTTAGCAATAAAAACTGCAAATGTGTGTAAAACTCCAACCAAAGCTTTTCGATTCAAATCACTGCCTGTAATTAGTATAAAGGGGAGCGTTTTACTCTAAAATGGATGAGACTTTACTGGGAAAGCATCCTTTGTGAAGTTCTGAGTTACAATAAAAAAAAGTGTACAGCAGAGGGAGCTGGGAAGCATTTTTAAGCAATAAAAACTGCAAATGTGTGTAAAACGCCAACCAAAGCTTTGGGATTCAAACCAGTGCCTGTAACTAGTATAAAAGGGAGAGTTCTACTCTCAAAAGCAAGAGAATTTAATGGGAAAGCATCCTTTGTGAAGTTATGAGTCAAAATAAAAAAAGTCTACAGCAGGCGCTGGGAAGCATTTTTAAGTAATAAAAACAGCAAATGTGTGTAAAACTCCAACCAAAGCTTTGGGATTCAAACTACTACCTGTAACTAGTATAAAGGGGAGAGTTTTACTCCAAAATGCAAGAGACTTTACTGGGAAAGCATCCTTTGTGAAGTTATGTGTGAAAATAAAAGAAGTGTACAGAAATCGCTGGGAAGCATTTTTAAGCAATAAAAACAGCCAATGTGTGTAAAACTCCAACCAAAGCTTTGGGATTCAAACCACTGCCTGTAACTAGTTTAAAGGGGAGAGTTTTACTCTAAAATGCAAGATAATTTACTTGGAAAGCATCCTTTGTGAAGTTATGAGTCAAAAAAAAAAAAGTGTACAACAGGTACTGGGAAGAATTTTTCAGCAATAAAAACTGCAAATGTTTGTCAAACTCCAACCAAAGCTTTGGGATTCAAACCACTGCCTGTAACTAGTATAAAGGGGAGAGTTTTACTCTGAAAAGCAAGAGAATTTTCAGGGAAAGCATCCTTTGTGAAGTTATGAGTTACAATAAAAAAAGTGGACAGCAGGCGCTGGGAAGCATTTTTCAGCAATAAAAACTGCAAATGTTTGTCAAACTCCAACCAAAGCTTTGGGATTTTAACCACTGCCTGTAACTAGTATAACGGGGAGAGTTATACTCCAAAAAACAGGAGACTTTACTGGGAAAGCATCCTTTGTGAAGTGATGAGTCAAAATAAAAAAACTGTAAAGTAGGCGTTGGGAAGCATTTTTAAGCAATAAAAACTGCAAATGTTTGTAAAGCTCCAACCAAAGCTTTGGGATTCAAACCACTGCCTGTAACAAGAATAAAGGGGAGAGTTTTAATCGAAAAAGCAAGAGAATTTACAGGGAAAGCATCCTTTGTGAAGTTATGAGTTACAATAAAAAAAGTGTACAGCAGAGGGAGCTGGGGAGCATTTTTCAGCAATTAAAACAGCAAATGTGTGTAAAACTCCAACCAAAGCTTTGGGATTTAAACCACTGCCTGTAACTAGTATAAAGGGGAGAGTTCTACTCTAAAAAGCAGGATAATTTACTGGGAAAGTATCCTTTGTGAAGTTATGAGTGAAAATAAAAAAAGTGTACAGCAGGCGCTGGGAAGCATTTTTCAGCAATAAAAACTGCAAATGTTTGTCAAACTCCAATCAAAGCTTTGGGATTTTAACCACTGCCTGTAACTAGTATAACGGGGAGAGTTATACTCCAAAAAACAAGAGACTTTACTGGGAAAGCATCCTTTGTGAAGTTATGAGTGAAAATAAAAAAAGTGTACAGCAGGCGCTGGGAAGCATTTTTCAGCAATAAAAACTGCAAATCTTTGTCAAACTCCAACCAAAGCTTTGGGATTCAAACCACTGCCTGTAACTAGTATAACGGGGAGAGTTATACTCCAAAAAACAATCGACTTTACTGGGAAAGCATCCTTTTTGAAGGTATGATTCAAAATCAAAAAAGTGTACAGCAGGCGCTGGGAAGCATTTTTAAGCGATAAAAACTGCAAATGTGTGTAAAACTCCAACCAAAGCTTTGGGGTTCAAACCACTGCCTGTAACTAGTATAAAGGGGAGAGTTTTACTCTAAAATGCAAGAGAATTTACTTGGAAAGCATCCTTTGTGAAGTTATGAGTCAAAATAAAAAAAGTGTACAGCAGGCGCTGGGAAGCATTTTTAAACAATAAAAACTGCAAATATTTGTAAAGCTCCAACCAAAACTTTGGGATTCAAACCACTGCCTGTAACAAGAATAAAGGGGAGAGTTTTACTCTAAAAAGCAAGAGAATTTACTCGGAAAGCATCTTTTGTGAAGTTAGGAGTTACAATAAAAAATGTGTCCGGCAGAGGGAGCTGGGAAGCATTTTTAAGCAATAAAAACTGCAAATGTGTGTAAAACTCCAACCAAAGCTTTGGGATTCAAACCACTGCCTGTAACCCGAATAAAGGGGAGAGTTTTACTCTCAAAAGCAAAAGGATTTACAGGGAAAGCATCCTTTGTGAAGTTATGAGTCAAAATAAAAAAAGTGTACAGCAGGCGCTGGGAAGAGTTTTTCAGTGATAAAAACAGCAAATGTGTGTAAAACTCCAACCAAAGTTTTCTGATTCAAACCACTGCCTGTAGCTAGTATAAAGGGGAGAATTGTTTTTCTAAAATGCAAGAGAATTTACTTGGAAAGCATCCTTTGTGAATTTTTGAGTCAAAATCAAAAATGTGCACAGCAGGCTGTGGGAAGCATTTTGAAGCAATAAAAACCGCAAATGTGTGTAAAACTCCAACCAAAGTTTTCTGATTCAAACCACCGCCTGTAACTTGTATCAAGGGGAGAGTTTTACTCTAAAATACAAGAAAATTTACTTGGAAATCATCCTTTGTGAAGTTATGAGTCAAAATAAAAAAGTGTACAGCAGGAGCTGGGAAGCATTTTTAAGCAATAAAAACTACAAATGTGTGTAAAACTCCAACCAAAGCTTTGGTATTAAAACCACTGCCTGTAACGAGTTTAAAGGGGAGAGTTTTACTCTAAAAAGCAAAAGAATTTACTGGGAGATCATCCTTTGTGAAGTTACGAATGAAAATAAAAAAAGGGGACAGCAGGCGCTGGGAAGCATTTTTAAGCGATAAAAACTGCAAATGTGTGTAAAACTCCAACCAACGCTTTGGGATTCAACCACTGCCTGTAAGTAGTATAAAGAGGAGAGTTCTACTCTAAAAAGCAAGAGAATTTACTGGGAAAGCATCCTTTGTGAAGTTATGAGTTACAATAAAAAAAGTGTCCAGCAGAGGGAGCTGGGAAGCATTTTTAAGCAATTAAAACTGCAAATGTGTGTAAAACTCCAACCCAAGCTTTGGGATTCAAACCACTGCCTGTAACTTGTACAAAGGGGAGAGTTGTACTCTAAAAAGCAAGATACTTGACTGGGAAAGCAATCTTTGTGAAGTTATGAGTCAAAACAATAAAAGTGTCCAGCAGGCGCTGGGAAGCATTTTTAAGGAATAAAAGCTGCAAATGTGTGTAAAACTCCAATCAAAGCTTTGGGATTCAAACCACTGCCTGTAACTAGTATAAAGGGCATAGTTCTTCTCTAAAGAGCAAGAGACTTTACTGGGAAAGCATCCTTTGTGAAGTAATGAGTGAAAATAAAAACATAGTACAGCAGGCGCTGGGAAGCATTTTTCAGTGATAAAAACAGCAAATGTGTGAAAAACTCCAATCAAAGCTTTGGGATTCAAACCACTGCCTGTAACTAGTATAAAAGGGAGAGTTCTACTCTAAAAAGCAAGAGACTTCACTGGGAAAGCATCCTTTGTGAAGTTATGAGTCAAAATAAAAAAAGTGTGCAGTACGCGCTGGGAAGCATATTTAAACGATAAAAACTGCAAATGAGTGTAAACCTCCAACCAAAGCTTTGGGATACAAACCACTGCCTGTAACTAGTATAAAAGGGAGAGTTCTACTCTAAAAAGCAAGAGAATTTACTGGGAAAGCATCCTTTGTGAAGTTATGAGTCAAAATAAAAAAAGTGTGCAGTACGCGCTGGGAAGCATATTTAAACGATAAAAGCTGCAAATGTTTGTAAAGCTCCAATCAAAGCTTTGGGATTCAAACCACTGCCTGTAACTAGTTCGAAAGGGAGAGTTCTACTCTAAAAAGCAAGAGACTTTAATGGGAAAGCATCCTTTGTGAAGTTATGAGTGAAAATAAAAAAAGTGTACAGCAGGCGCTGGGAAGCATTTTTCAGCAATAAAAACTGCAAATCTTTGTCAAACTCCAACCAAAGCTTTGGGATTCAAACCACTGCCTGTAACTAGTATAACGGGGAGAGTTATACTCCAAAAAACAATCGACTTTACTGGGAAAGCATCCTTTGTGAAGGTATGATTCAAAATCAAAAAAGTGTACAGCAGGCGCTAGGAAGCATTTTTAAGCGATAAAAACTGCAAATGTGTGTAAAACTCCAACCAAAGCTTTGGGGTTCAAACCACTGCCTGTAACTAGTATAAAGGGGAGAGTTTTACTCTAAAATGCAAGAGAATTTACTTGGAAAGCATCCTTTGTGAAGTTATGAGTCAAAATAAAAAAAGTGTACAGCAGGCGCTGGGAAGCATTTTTAAACAATAAAAACTGCAAATGTTTGTAAAGCTCCAACCAAAACTTTGGGATTCAAACCACTGCCTGTAACAAGAATAAAGGGGAGAGTTTTACTCTAAAAAGCAAGAGAATTTACTCGGAAAGCATCCTTTGTGAAGTTATGAGTTACAATAAAAGATTTGTCCGGCAGAGGGAGCTGGGAAGCATTTTTAAGCAATAAAAACTGCAAATGTGTGTAAAACTCCAACCAAAGCTTTGGGATTCAAACCACTGCCTGTAACTCGAATAAAGGGGAGAGTTTTACTCTCAAAAGCAAGAGAATTTAAAGGGAAAGCATCCTTTGTGAAGTTATGAGTCAAAATAAAAAAAGTGTACAGCAGGCGCTGGGAAGAGTTTTTCAGTGATAAAAACAGCAAATGTGTGTAAAACTCCAACCAAAGTTTTCTGATTCAAACCACTACCTGTAGCTAGTATAAAGGGGAGAATTTTTTTTCTAAAATGCAAGAGAATTTACTTGGAAAGCATCCTTTGTGAATTTTTGAGTCAAAATCAAAAATGTGCACAGCAGGCTCTGGGAAGCATTTTGAAGCAATAAAAACCGCAAATGTGTGTAAAACACAAACCAAAGCTTTGGGATTCAAACCACTGCCTGTAACTAGTATAAAGCGGAGAGTTCTACTCTAAAAAGCAAGAGAATTTACTGGGAAAGCATACTTTGTGAAGTTATTAGTTACAATAAAAAAAGTGTCCAGCAGAGGGAGCTGGGAAGCATTTTTAAGCAATTAAAACTGCAAATGTGTGTAAAACTCCAACCAAAGCTTTGGGATTCAAACCACCGCCTCTAACTTGTATCAAGGGGAGAGTTTTACTCTAAAATACAAGAAAATTTACTTGGAAAGCATCCTTTGTGAAGTTATGAGTGAAAATAAAAAAAGTGGACAGCAGGCGCTGGGAAGCATTTTTAAGCAATAAAACAGCAAATGTGTGTAAAACTCCAACCAAAGCTTTTGGATTCAAACCACTGCCTGTAATTAGTATAAAGGGGAGAGTTATACTCTAAAAAACAAGAGACTTTACATGCGAAATCATCCTTTGTGAAGTTATGAGTCAAAATAAAAAAGTGTACAGCAGGAGCTGGGAAGCATTTTTAAGCAATAAAAACTACAAATGTGTGTAAAACTCCAACCCAAGCTTTGGGATTCAAACCACTGCCTGTAACTTGTATCAAGGGGAGAGTTTTACTCTAAAATGCAAGAGAATTTACTTGGAAAGCAATCTTTGTGAAGTTATGAGTCAAAACAATAAAAGTGTCCAGCAGCGCTGGGAAGCATTTTGAAAGAATAATAGCTGCAAATGTGTGTAAAACTCCAATCAAAGCTTTGGGATTCAAACCACTGCCTGTAACTAGTATAAAGGGCATAGTTCTTCTCTAAAAAGCAAGAGGCTTTACTGGGAAAGCATCCTTTGTGAAGTAATGAGTGAAAATAAAAACATTGTACAGCAGGCGCTGGGAAGCATTTTTCAGTGATAAAAACAGCAAATGTGTGAAAAACTCCAATCAAAGCTTTGGGATTCAAACCACTGCCTGTAACTAGTATAAAAGGGAGAGTTCTACTCTAAAAAGCAAGAGACTTCACTGGGAAAGCATCCTTTGTGAAGTTATGAGTCAAGATAAAAAAAGTGTGCAGTACGCGCTGGGAAGCATATTTAAACGATAAAAAATGCAAATGAGTGTAAACCTCCAACCAAAGCTTTGGGATACAAACCACTGCCTGTAACTAGTATAAAAGGGAGAGTTCTACTCTAAAAAGCAAGAGACTTTACTGGGAAAGCATCCTTTGTGAAGTTATGAGTCAAAATAAAAAAAGTGTGCAGTACGCGCTGGGAAGCATATTTAAACGATAAAAACTGCAAATGTGAGTGAACCTCCAACCAAAGCTTTGGGTTTCAAACCACTGCCTGTCACGAGTATAAATGGGAGAGTTTTACTATGAAATGCAAGAGAATTTAATTGGAAAGCATCCTTTGTGAAGTTATGAGTCAAAATAAAAATGTGTACAGCAAGCGTTGGGAAGCATTTTGAAGCAATAAACAAAGCAAATGTGTGTTAAACTCCAACCAAAGCTTTGGGATTCAAACAACTGCCTGAAACTATTATTAAGGGGAGAGTTCTTCTCTAAAATGCAAGAGACTTTACTGGGAAAGCATCCTTTGTGAAGTTATGAGTCAAATTAAAAAAAGTGTACAGCAGGCGCTGGGAAGCATTTTTAAGCGATAAAAACAGCAAATGTGTGTAAAACTCCAACAAAAAGCTTTGGG